>NC_051183.1:107417010-107717010 GCF_013339695.2 Rhipicephalus sanguineus
TTTAAGCTCTCTTGGGGCTACAATACAGTACACTAAAAGGTACCCACTACGGCCATAAATCACAATTTTTGTGAAGTTTGGAAGCACCTACAAAGCCATTATTCGTCATTCTGCGGAGAAGCGAGGCACCAGCTACACGTCTGTAAGGCATTATGTGCACTTTGTTCACGCGACGACTGATGACGATGAAGAATTATGGCTCAGCCCTTTGTAATGGGTTTGGAATCTTTAAACGGCCACCAGTTATGTAATTTGCATTGGGTGACGCCCGGTCGCTATTTCCCTCTCCCGTCATGCTGTACAACATACGTTGACGTGGGAAAGAGACGGGGGGGGGAGCGAAGAACTTTACTGAGACCCCGAGGAAATGGATCATACGCTTATGGGCTTCCTTGGCAACCAATACAAGTGCCCTTGCGAGGAACCCACTACGCTATAAATCATTGTAATTTTACTGAGACCCAGAGGAAGTGTATCAATGCGCTTATGGGCTTCCTGGCAACCAATCCAAGTGCACTTGCGAGGAACCCACTACGCTATAAATAATTGTAATTTTTGAGAAGTAGGCCAGCAGGCACTCTGCCATTTTTTGTCATTCTACGGAGAGCGTTGGTACCTGCTAAACCCATGTAAGGCATTATGCGCACTTTGTTGATGCTGTGCCTGATGATGAAGAATTATGGCAGGGTCCTTTGTAATGGGTTGGAAGCATTCAACAACCTGCTCGTTGCGCAATTCGCATTGGTGACGCCTGGTTACAGAATTCGCGTTGTGCTACGCTTGGTGCTTATTTTACTCGTCTACCACGCTATATTGCATATGCTAATGTGGTTCCTTCCCGACATGAAGCCTGTATAGGACCTTTTAGCAAAGCAGTTTCAAGCACCGGCATGGCTCAGAGGTTGAATACTGGGCTCCCACGCAGAGGACCCAGGTTCGAACCTCGTTCCATCCGGGAATTTTTTCTTATTTAGTTTTTTTTTTCTTATTTCGAGCGATACTGGTTACGGACACCGGCGGCGGCGGCGGCGGCGGACAACTACGGCGCCAAAAACGGCCGGTGAAATGATCTCATAACAGCTTTCGCTGTAAAAAGCATTTGGCCGTGATCGGCTGTATATTGTAGTGTAATAGGTCAGTGAGTGCACTTGTAGAGAATGCTATGTGTGGTCATCGTACCCTCCGTTCGCGAGAGTTATATCAGTGTAGGTGCCGCTCTGTGGTTCAAGCGCCTTGCAAAGTATACTTGACGTTGTACTAAAGATGAGAAGTACTAAATCTCAATAAAACGGAAAGGCGGGCTAGTTGGTTTGGTTGCATAATGATAATATGCGCACGCAACCAGACACAGACGAAAAGTTCACAAGACCAGCGCAGTGTTTGGTTCTGGTCCTTGTGAACTTTTCGTCTGTGTCTTTGTGTTGCGTGCGCAATATTATCATTATACTAAATCTCATGTGAATATAGCCTTTTAGCGGCTCGGTGGTAAAAGAAAAAGGCTCTCATGCAATTGCGCGTTGTGGTTTAATTGGTGTATAACTTCGGGGCTGTCGTTCAAGGGTTACGCAACGAGCTTTAGTTGTGTTTGGTTCTGGTCACACTACACATAAATATTTCTGTCAAGTCATGTTTCACACTTCGGTACTTAAATTGCCCCTAAAAAGAACAGAATTTGGAATGTACGGAAATCGCAAAACTGAGTTGCCTTGCGCAATTTTAACTTGTGGTGAAATTTATACAAAACCACCCGTACTTAGAATAAGGTACGCGTTAAAGAGCCCCGATTGTCAAAATTAATCCAAACGGCGTACTTTACATTTATGTCGTAGTAATTTCACGCGAAGCCACATCTTTTTCTCTTATCTTGAGCATTCGTGTTACGTTGAATAGATTGGCGGAAGGCAGCGTACATTATTCGCGTGGAAAACGTACTTTAGTCCCGTGAAATAGAAGGGCCTTTGTTCATTACTGCCGTGCAAGTAATTAATCGAAGAAAGTTCCGTGCTGTACAGTTACCTATGTGTACTGTTACTGGAATAAAAACAAGCGTGTGCGTGTTAAACGCTTCTGTAGCGCTAAAGCGCTGTCAGCCACGTAGCTTTCCTCAGTAAACCTATCAACTGTCCTACATTGGATGACTGTATAAGAAATGCGGAAGAATATTTGAGCACACAGTGCACAAAGTGCTAATTGAACTCATCGTGCAGGAATACGGGCTTTCCTTTTGGTGGGGGTTATCCAGATGAACAAGAAGTAAATACTTAATTCAGTCGCGCTACAGCAGTGCGTAGTAGGTGCAGCACGAGCTGAACATGTACAAATAAAACAACAAGAAAACGTCATGCATTGCGAAAACGCCGACTGTTGCCGAAGGCCAGCAACACCGTTCGTTGGCAGAATGCGCTTCTCTCACACGTAATAGTAACGTTCGGCGCGCGTCGTGCATTAAATCGGGAATGAAGAGCGCACATATTACCAGAAAGCTGCAGTCAACGCATTTTATTGGCCGGAAATCGGGTCAAATCGCTCACAACGAAGCGCTGTTGTGTGCGCCGACGACCGCCTATCCACTAAGGCGGCGACGGTGCTGCCACTTGTAGCCCGATCTCGCGGCGAATAAGATGCTTCACGTCTAAAATATCGAAGAGCGTTGGGTTGTAGCGCGCCGCTCAACACGAATAAGTAACTGGGACAGTTCGCGCTCGTCATGTCTATACTGTACGTTCTCTTCGAGTGTCCTTCGTTGTGTTTAAGCCACGTAACGCACTACAAGTGTCGACCTGTAACCGTTGTTAGATCGTGGTCATCGTGTGCGTGTTCTTTTCGTGGGTTGTTTGCGGTTGATGGGCGTGCTACAAATATCGAGCTGCTTGGTACAGTGAAACCTCGGTGATACAAATCTCACTGGACCACCAAAAATATTCGTATCATCCGAAATTCGTATCACCAAAAGCATTGAAAATTAGCATGCGACAAAAAAAGCTGGCGTGCATTTTCATTTATTGTTTGTCAGGGCTACGGCAACGTCAGGAAGAACCCTGAATGATTGTCAGTTAAATTTTTAGATGTCGGCAATCATACCAGCACTCCAGCACTTGTAAATATACGGCCCGTACGCGCGATTTATTTAATGAAGCAGGTGCGTTGTTACCCACGACACTCGGCGGCCGTGACGCGTCTCTGAAGGTTTATTCTGACCGTAAGAAAAGTGTTTTTCTTATACCGTGATTCTGACGATTTGGCGGTGTGGCGCGTGCCCATGCTTGCGTTCCCGCGCTCGCACATGCTTGGCGCGTCTTCCGCGATGACGCGGACAGCACCTTTTCGTACGTGAGTGGTAGCGAGCGTTCGTATCAAACATCGCTGGGAAAATCGGTTCGCAACAACCGTACTCTATTACACTGAGGTCAATGGGCCTTGGCCGGGACCAACCAAAAATTCGTATCACCCCGAAATTCGTATGAGCTGTGATCGTATCACCGAGGTTTCACTGTATTCTTGTTGTGACTAATTTGTTGCTATCGCATCCATTTCTACGGCTTTGCGGCAAATCGGTGACTTCTTTATCTCTCTCCCTTTTTCTTTCTTTCTTTGACCTTCTCTTTTTCTCACTCTTTATATGCTCTGCTTTACTCTTCTCCTTTTCCTCACCCTCACTTTTCTCCTCCTATTCCTCACTTCCCTTTCCTACCCCCTTGCTATACGATAGTGTACAAGGCTATGCTATGTTCCGTCAGCGTGCCTGGATAGCCGAGCAGTTAAGGCGCTCGCTTTCGGATCGTGGATACGCGGGCTAAAATCTCGCCGCCCCATGCGGAACTTTTTTTCACCAAGATTATCTCTTTCTTTATATCTTTTTTGTCTGTTTTCTCTCTTTGTTTATTTGCATTCTTCCCCACCCTTACGTATCTCCTTCGTTTAGGGCTTCCCCTTGCGATTGGTTTTGTGGTCGACCGGTGGCAGCACCGTCGCTATTTTAGTGTGGATGCGTCGCCAGTGCGGTGTGTGGAAGTGTACGGGGCCACTATTTCTATATCGTCCCTACCTTTACTTCTCTACTATTCTCCTCTTCGCTCCGTAGCTGTCGAAAATGTTTCAATTGCCATGGGGAGGCATTGTTCTTTTCCGCAATGCCGCACAAATTGCTCAGAGCCACTGATAAGATTTCATTCCTTTTTACGGCGACACGCAACATCGCCGAGAGTTGCATGTGAGATGCCGAACGGCAAGGCGCTTCCCGATGGTGAAGCCCTTCGATCACGGTGGGTTGAAGTGTTCGCTGGCGAAAAGCGTTGATGCTAACACGTCTCTTACTCTTAGTCTGTAGTCCGTGTATTCATGCTTGTTGCATGCATAGTTTGTGCTCGCTACGTGCGTGAACGCCATTGCAGTTCGCTAGGGATGGCGCCGGCTTGGCCAAGACTGCCTGTCATGAGTTGCTTACGCTTTCGCATACATCTGCAAGTAAACGTATCGACTCTGCAAGTGTGCACTTCGTTCCAAATTATTCCAGCAACTTCGCAGTCCATGTAAGGATTGTCCGCGGTAGCTGCGAGTCCTTTTAAACAAGCGTCAATGAGCCTTACTGCAGTTTGCACCTTTTCAGTCGCGTTTACTTAACTACGAGAAGCGGTCTCAGTGTACCGAAGCACAATTATGAGCGCCGAAACTTGTGCAGTTTGTGCATGATACTGTACATGCTAAAAGTGTCATTTCGCGAGCCAGGAACGGACGTGGTCTGTCCACTGCTCATGCTGACATATTTGTTCTTTGAATGTTTTAACTGGTTGATGACTCACATAGTAACATACCACAAATTATTGAGGACTGACACACTACCACAGTTGAAGCTACCATAGCGTATATTTGATTAGCAAAGTGTGATACAACAAAGTGCGGTACGCGCCGTCCACAACTTTGAGGTTTGTGCGAACTTTGCGAACAATTTGATGTTTTAATAGCATCCTGTAGGACATGAGCAGTTAAATCCTGCCATGGTTTTCTCGAGATGCAATTTCATGTAGACGTTACTGCGTCTTTGCTAAGCCCTGAAAGCTGGAGCACGAAATGCACTAACGTGCACGGCATCGTCAGAGCAGCACGTAGAAGTGACGACACTGAATTTATAGATGTTGCCGGCGCAACAACTTTGTCGCCATCGGCGATAAACGTTGCAAAGACCCCAACATGAATCAAAATTCTGCTAAGAGGCAAGCGTATCGTGACAAGGAATTAGAAATGTTAGTTGCAGAAGACGCTAACAAACAACCAGCGGGCAAGGTGCGGTCGCATCAAACAAATGCTTTTCGCATCGCTACTGAAAAAATAAAGCGATTAACTTTACGAACATCCCTCACAAAATGGAAGAATGCGTTTTCTCAACATCGACCAAATCGTCGCCGTCAACTGCCACCGCGAATTCTCGAACGAAACCAGACACTGCTGCTGAAGCGGCTATGCCCCACCGGCATCGACACTTCGGAATTTCTTCAGCTTGTCGCTAGGTGCCGGCTCTCTTCGATCTCGAGGCCAATAAGCTGGACAAATCGGAGCACGTGTTCTGGAGCAATGCAGTAGATGAAGAGGAGGACGAAGAATGTGCGCGTCGGTTCATGATGATGATAATTTTGGGTCACGACATTTTACGCCGAGCTAGAACAGCTTCGCTACTAAAATATCTGAAGAAATACATCGTTCCATTGTAACTTAATTGCTTTCACTTTTGCAGGTGTAAATCGTTAAATAAAAAATAAACTACGAGGACGCTTGCGTTTCGCTTTCAGGAGTAGAATGCGATAGGTTGACCGGGCCGCGCGCGCATCGCCTTCTCAATTGCTAGCCTGGCTTCGGTTCTCGGTGCATGCCTCAATCGTGCCGCAAGGAAACCAATGAGTGATGGCACTGAGTCACACAAGGCTGGGTCACAGCAGCTGGTCGGCACGTTCTAGGTTATCTTGTTAAGCTTCTGCACAGAATGCTTGGGCCGTCATTGAGCGGGTGCCGGTTCGTGATTATGATAATTATCTGTATAGAGCACACTTCATAGAAAGCCTGTACTATGCAATTGAAGACAATGAACAAGCCTCATGGCTATTTGATTCTTCGAACAGACGACTCTTCAAAACGTAGATCGATGGAGCTCTTCAGCCAAAAGAAAAAAAACACAGCATATCCACGGAGTGAATGATGATGAGTGGGCGAAGCTGCGGAGGTTCATCGGTAAACCGTGAATCTTCCGTGAATTCTGCCCAGTACATCATCACCGACGTGAGATCGGGCGCGTTTATACTAAAGTTCGATGAGTTGACGACTTGCAGCTGACTTTAATTTTACATGTACGCTGTGAATTTTCATTGTTTAGAAAACATCTGGCGTCTTTCGTTAAGCAGCTGGCGTCTTTTCGTTTTGCTTTAGAAACATCTGGCGTTCTTTCGCTTTGCTTTTACAAAACATCTGGCGTCTTTCATTGGTTTATTTCATCAATCAACGGCGTTTCGAACAAAATTTTTATTGTTTAATCACGCACAGGAGAAATCTCACCAGGCACTACCTTGGAGGTAAACAATGGCTGCTAATGGGAATGAGAGACAGAAGAAGTCGGCTTTTAGCTAACACTTACACTTCTACTTCTACTAACGTTTCCTACTGGAACATGCCAATGGCTGCTAATGGGGAATGAGAGACAGAAGAATTCGGCTTTTAGTTAACGCGCACGCTGCGAATTTTTTATTGTTCAACAACGCACAGGAAAAATCTCCCACCGGCACCACCTTGGAGGTCAAAGCGTAATAATGGTTACGCACTACGACTACTACTACGACTACGAGGCACGAACGGGTGCCGCCTTAAGGAGCTTCGCCCCTAAAATGGCGAGCCCGCTTGCACGCGTTATAACAGCGAAGCTGTTTAGCAATTCGTCCCTTGTGAGCCGATCGCAGAAATCTGTCATCATCTTAACGGTATGCGCCTCTGTTCGGCAACATGAGAACGAGTACACAGAGAGACAGAGAGAGAAAGAAAGAAATAAACAAGCAAACAAACAGAGATAGAAAGACAGATATAAAGAAAAAGAATGCGAAAAATTGTTGCCGAAAAAAGGTCTTCACGAGGCGTGATCAGAATCTGAGTACCCTAGATCCCAAGGCGAACGTCCTAACACTCGTCTATCCAGGCAAGCTATCATATCATAGAATAGCCTTGTATAGTATAGTTTAGGAAGGGGGTGGAAAGAGTAGTGAGCGTGAGTAGCAGATATGCGACGTTGAGGGGCCAAAGGAGAAAGGGAGAGAGTTAAGAGTATCAGAGAAAGAAGGAGAAAGAGCGAAACAGAACGAAACAAATGCAGAAAGCAAAAGAAATAGACAAAGAGAACATCAACGAGATAGACAGAAAGACGCAGAGAGAGAAAAAAAGGCATAAAGCAGAGGAAGCAAGCATCGCGTCGTCTATCGACTAGATACCGCCCCACTGGCCAAGCCGCGCATGCACGGTAGCTAAGCCACGCCCACCGAGGCAGACATCGCGTGCACCCTCCGTGCACAGCCTGGCTGCGTACTCCCGAGGAGACAACCGCGCATATCGAAGCTAGACGTGTCGTTCGACGGCGAGTACGAGTGGCGACGGGTCCGTGCTTCGCTGTACCAAGCTTTGCGCGACTTAGTGCAAACTGCCCGCAATTTTTTTCGCATACTTTGTGGTTTCTAAAGTAAAGGGTCAACTTTTACTCTGCCTAACTTTCTAACCCAACCCCCCTCCACCCCCTTTCGCGCCACGCCGCCGATCTGTTTAACTCTGCATCCTTCACGCGCCGACGCTGCAGATGGAAACACCGGCGACGGAGATTGCTGACTGGCGCCAGGACCAGCGACTCAGGCAGCGCGAATGGTATGCTGCCGAAACTCGTCGACTACGCTTAAATTAAGTGAATTATTCAGTCAAAAATATCAGACAGTTTCTTTGCGGGCACGACATGTAGGTAGCGCACACCTATTAAAGAGCAGGCTTCTATTATTGTAATTTCTACGCAACCGAACCAAAAGTTCTCGAAATGCCGGGGCTAGCGCCGTTAAATACGCTCAAATGGAACATGAAGCTTGCCTGAAGTATTTCCATTCGTTCATTCATTCATTCATTCATTCATTCATTCATTCATTCATTATGTCATTGCTGTAACTATGCAACTTTTGATTGAATATTCAGCTGGCTTCGTTGGAAATCATAGCAGGAATTTAAACGGCACCGTTCCATGCAATTTTATTGTATTCCGGTTGTTTTGAATAAATGAAAAAAAATAAAGACATTTTCTTTTTCTCTGAACGTCTGATTGTATAGGTTGGAATAAATGTATTTGAACAAGCAGCAAACATTTTCCACTCCTACCTGATCATGCATAGAGGTCTTTAAGGAAGATTTAAGCTAGCTCTGCCGCTGGTTATGTGGCTCCAACAGCAGTCCATCTTGACCCTGATCGTCGGTGGCTGTTCGTAAACACATTGAGCAAACCGCCAACTTCTATTGACGGTTTGGCTGTTTACTAAAACAGGCCCTGGACCGTTTCCGGTTTCTTGCGCTGGCGTAGGTTAGCAGAATTGGCGGGGAACAAAAGCCTTGGCGAGTAGCCCGTAGAGTTTCAACACTTTTCTCCCTCTGTCTTGCAAAATATTTGAATGAAATATTCTTATAAGCTACACACAACACTAAAAGAGTTAGTCTTTAACTATAAGCGCCTTTCATTTATGTGAAAGTGGAAAAAGAGTATTCCCTTACTCTGACAAAGCTTAAAACAACGCTTTACGCTTCGGTGTTGCAGAATGAGGTGACCGGAAGTTTCTTGGGGTACACTACGTGCTCCTGCCATCGCAATCTTGAAACCGTCTATTCGGTTACAAACTGAGAATATGTGTAAGGTGCGTCCACAACCGAGGTAGGCCAGCTATTATTAACTTACGTTGGGAAATGTGTGAGGCACGCAAATACGAGCAAGTGTTCAAAACTTGGCACGGGAAACGCCGAAATATCAGCCGGTCACTTCTCAGCATTTGTGTGTGTGTGTTGTTCTCATGTATCTCACGGTGTAAAGGAAAGCTATATTTACGTATTTGTAAAACTTGTGGTTGTCCGTTAGCGACAGTTGTTTGTGTCAGTAGTGGTTGGTCAGCTGTTTTCTGTGCTCTACAGAGTAGCTTGTAGGCGGCTTTACATACGCCGGTGAATTCCATCTTTTTGATTAAAGAGCTTTCTCTCTCACGAATCTAGGTCATAGATGATAGATATAGGTCATAGATCATAGAGAGTCTAGGTCATATATTTTTACGTGTACAACTTGGAGGGTATGATTGAATCACATGCACACATCACCTTCCAGAGCGATGGATTTTCATGAGTGGACTCTCAGAGTAATTCTTCTAAGGATAATATTATTGTGAAGCAATATACGTCATTTTTGTTGCGAATTTGTTTAACATTTTTGTTCTATTTCGAGATTACGCACTTCATTAAGATTGCGCAATGGGTTGGGAGCGCAGGGGTGCTATGCAGGATGACCCGAGCTTCTCAGGCACACGAGTTTGCTCCGAGCTCGCACTACGGTGGTCATGATAGGAACACAGCGCGGAGCGCGCGATACCAGCGTTGATAAAGAAGGCTACAAGAACTAGCATGGCTTACAAACGAATGTGCGGCATTTGCGGCGGTTTTCAAAGGAACACCCCGTCTCGACGCAGTCGACATTTCAACAGTCCAGCGACGTCAGCGTGATTGTCGCTCTATCTTTTTGCCAACTGAACATCGCGCCTCCCACAGGCGTGTTTCGTGGGCCTTTGTCCTCTTTCGGGAAAGTTCTTTCGTTCCACCTGCAGCATGAACATTTCCACTTTCGAAGGCAACGAGGGCGCACACGCAGCACTCTCGTGCAGCTCGCTTCGCTTTTCTCGGATATTACAGATAAATAAATAGACCAATTACTGCTACTTACAATACACGTCTGAAAACTTTTCTGCAGTAACGGATCGGTAGAAACAATATATCCACCAACATGTAAATAGTAAAATTTCACGCCTCAGATGCCACCAGGGGTGCTTACTTAGGGCTGTGAGTGATGCCACTAGGGGCGCTTACTTACGGCTTGAGGGGGGGGGGAATTGAATGCGAGGACATTGTAGCCACGTGATCATATAACCTTTAGTTTCTTCGGCCGTGGGTGCATAGTCCATGCGATTAAGCTCATAGATGAATCATGCCGCTTGCAGCCGTTGTGGGAGTGAGCACTGCTCCTCGCCAAGAGAAAACGCGGTGAGCGGACCCGATCTTCGCCGCGGGCGTCTGTCAATCAAACGGATTGACGCGCGAACTTGGGTACAAATTCGTTGATTCTGAAGAGGCCCCAGTTCAACTCGTGACTGTCATAGTGCCGGTATGGTTGGTCAAACGTTTGATGCGGTGGTCGCTAAGCAGGAACGTCTTTGCATATCAAATATTTTGGTCAGCTTGCACTACTTGTGCAAAGCTGTGGTCATCGGAGGAGCTTGTGATCACCTAGGCATATTTCAGCGCTTTGCGTGCCTCGTCTACTCAGTCTGCTCGGTCCGCTTGGGAGTAAAGACCACGTCAGCTGGGTCTCAATTTTAATGGTAAAAATTAACTAGGTCCTCACTTAAAATGACACTGAATAGTTATGTCGTAATTGGTAATGTTTTTAATCAATACGACATTAATTACGCTAGTTTAATTGATAATACTTTATTTAGCATATATTCTAACTAGCACGGTCCAAATAAGTGCAGTCCAGGGTTAACAATGTCCTCATTAGCTTGTTTTTAATTAGCGCGCCCCCCTAAGTAGTGTCGCGTTTATTAACATGGTCTAAATTAGCTCGGTACTAGCTTTACACGGCTTCAGTAGCACGGTCTTAGTAACGCGTGGCTTAATTGGCTCGGTCATAGCGTGACCTGGCTTAATTAGCTCGGTCATAGAGTGACCTGGCTTAATTAGCTTGATTATAGCATGTCCATAGCATGGTTATAGCATTCTAGCGCGGCGAAGAGACGCACTGAATGTACAGCCCGACCATGATGATTACACAGGTTGACTAGGTGATTAGCTCTGGCCGCGGTCTTGTGAGGCACTGGCCGGAGCTAATGTCAGAGGCCGTGGTGCTGATTATTTCTAAAGGATACTTAGTGCAGGCAATAAACGCCTGAAAAAGGATTTCAACAGCCCGTTCCTCTAAAAAATATCGTTAGTAAAGCTGTCTGACACTTTTCTTGCGTGGGTACCCCTTCTGCACTCAGTGGGACGACAAACAAATGAAAGATTCCTTCTGGTTTGAAGACACCACCCAACTTTGTCGAACGCCCTTGATGTGACGCCGCGTTCTATCGTAACCAATCAAACGCAAGCCCGCTCAGGGATCGATTTGACCTTTTCGTACTGTTATCTCGTTCAAAAAGTGGTGTCGCCAGAGCTCGGAAAGATTCCGAGTTTTGCCAAACTCGGGCCATCCTGCATAGCACCCCAATACTCACAACAAATATTCAAAAGTAGTAATAAGCGGATATCGCTGTGTGCAAGGAAGCTTTGTCGCAGAGGCAGTACAGTATCGAAAACCTGAGGCTGACTGGGCTAAGACAAGCGTAATCGTGAAGAAAATGAACTATGGATCCCGGCAGTGTCTCGAATCGATTTCATATCCCTAATACGCAAAAAATGCTAAACAAGAATGATGGCAGCCTTCCACCGGCTTATTCCACGTGCCTCGGTGACGTATAAAAACGCATACAAGCTCGACTTGTCCGTTTAGTACAGAAGCCGAAGCCGAAACGACAGCAGTTTAAGGCCCATTTCATTTTAGGTAAACAAGCATCTCATGCGCGCGGGCTGTCGCCGTGTTCCTGTCATCGTAGCCCCTCACGGTGTCTCTTTTCCTGGGCCGTCCAGGGTAAAGCAAGCGGCAAATAACGACCGCGCGTTCGCCCCACAAAAGCTCGCGAGAAACGCTCGTTTCGCCTGCGAGGGAGCAACACCACGGTGCTATTCCGTCTTATTATGGCTAATAAGACGGTGCGTTGGGTCCCAGGAAAAACGTTATGTTTCGTGCGATACACGCTGTCTGCGATGGGCACTGCACGACCTGCTACGCTGTCTGTTGCAGTGAGAGGACGCCGTCCTCTCCATGCTGTTGACGTGTCTCCAATGGGAAACGCCGGTGCTTTGCGCCTCACGAAGATTCACGTTAGGGGTACTGTCGCTTGTCGCTTTCACTTAAATTTGTTGTTTCACGAACACGAGATAACAGAGGTACAGCCTAGACATTGCGGCGGTGTTACTGGCTGTTTTTAGCACGAAAGTGTTTTATGCCGGGGTCTACCACTGCTCCACTGACGTATTTCCGTCACGGATATGACGTTGCAAATTATACACTAACAGATGGCAAAGAAAAAACTAGAAGAAAAAGTTCTATTGCCGGGAATCGAACCTACGACTCCTCGCTCCGCAGCGCTCTGCGCGAAACCACGCGGCCACAGAGCGCACGTTCTTAAGCTTACTAAAGTCATTTTATTTATATGCACCATTTGCCGTTCTCGGTACTCAGAGCTCGGTGGCTTCAGCGTGTTCTTGTTATCACTGGCGAGATAGTGCGAAGAGCGCGCAGGGCACGCTTAAAAGGTCGACGCGCCTCGCGCTGGGATGCGAGCGCGCTTCTACAGGGGGTGTATCTTGTGTGCGCGTGCTTACACAGAGGCGCTGGCTTACCTCCTGATGGGGGCGGCTTGTAACGTCTTGTCCTTTCACAACACGTTTCCGTTGACAATTCAGAGAGAACAAAGGTCACTTCGCTCGCTGCAGCAGCCGTAAAAAATTAACAATTCTGACATTTCTGAAACAATTCTGATTTTGCGTGTTAGAATTGACAATTCTAACACGCAAAAAATTAACAATTCTGACAGTTGTTAGTTCGCGCTCGTCCTGTATATGTTGTTTTCGTGCGCCCTTTCTGCTTTAGAGCGCGCTGCAAGGTTCCAGCTGCTTGCCGTTATTCGCGTGACATTACAATTTGTTGCTAGCATTGATTCATTCGCCTTCGTGGCGAATAATGCACAGTAAACGCTCAACTACCCTTGTGATCACATGTTTCACTTTCGTGTTATACCGATTCCTATGAAAGGGGGATAAGCCATGTTTTTTGTTCGGTGTGTCTCGGCATGTCGAATCCTTCATTGCGCTGCCTCCCAATAATATGAATCTGTCATTTCATTGAGTACGTGTATATGTGTGCTAGGTACGACAGGTGAGATTGCGTGCTTATCGCGCCGCATCTGCTATCCGCTGCCAAGGTCGTACTTTCCTTGGCATTATTGTCTGTTAGTGCTCATTAAGATAGGGATAACATGTTATACGCCCGCACATGACAGGGTACACAGCAGATCATTGGGCGAGGTTTTCGTCTTGCAGTGGACTTACATTGGCTGAAAATGCTAATGATTATGATCGAAAAGATGGGTCTGTGCTGGGCCTCCAGTGGGCCTGCATTACTGCTTGGGAAACCTTCCTCACGGACGCCGCTGGTCAGCCGCCATTTCATGGTACATGGGATAGGCCTTGGCTCACTTTCTGAAAAAATGCTCTTCGGTGCCACACCTTGTGATTCCCAAGGGTTGCGCTCCCTCGTTTAGAGAACAAGGGTTTTTTTGCTGCTGTGATGCAGCAATGGGTAGAATTGGTAGACCGATTCCTAATGCTACGCGCTAGACAACATTACAGCAGCGCATGCAGTGTAGTGACGTAAATAGCAGTTTAAAAATGTGATTACACGCGATGTTTTCCTCTCGCGCACATTTGCCAGCGCCCACGTCTACCTAAAAGGTACGCCTTTTTACCGTAAGCCGCGGTGAATCACTGGTTATGGTGCTCGGCTGCTGACCCGAAGGTCGCTGGTTTGATCGCGGTCGTGGCGGTCGCATTTCGGTGGAGGCGAAATGGTGTAGGTTCATGTACTGTGCGGTGTCAGTGCACGTTAAACAGCGCCAGATGGTGGAAATTTCCGGAACTCTCCACTACGGCGTTCCTCATATTCATACCATTGCCTTGGGGCGTAAAACCCCAGATATTATTTTTAAGCCTTCTTGCCACTGACACTCAACATAAATAACCGAGTTCTGTTCTGAAGTGCGTGCGCATCGCATTGATACATTCCAACGCATGAGCCTTATGCGTTCGTCCAGCCATGCACGAACATAAAGGCAGCCTCCTTGTTAGAGAAAAATTTTTTTCGGACATCTTATCAACAAGCAAATAGGTTCCAATAATTCCAAGATCGGGCGCCAAAATTGTTGGTTTGTTAGAAGTCGTTGTACGCTCGGGAATTCAGAAACATTATTCTATGCTTCATGCTGATATCAACAATCCTTAGTAAAAGTTAGCGTTTTCGATCTCCCTGCATCAGCAATGTGTTAGTGTGGTGTAAGCCGTTATGCTTTTTAATGTGTACGATGCGCAGCAACTCCTGGGTAATTTAAAACGTGTAGGCCAAGGCGACCTGCCTGAATCCAAATCGGCTGAGTCTCGCCACGTGACCGTGACTGAATAGATGGGTAGTGATGAGTCAGAGTGACTTAGACTGAAATGAACTAGAGTGAGAATATTGCCATTGGAGCCTTGCTGAGCGGTATTTTAGTGAGTGTAAGTCAAATAAAGAGAATTAGAGTTATTGAGGCTGCTTTTTGAAGCAGGTGCTTTGTTCTGCACTGTCGCTGATATTAGTTCGATTTTGCGTAGATTTAGGCCATCTACTGCAAGAACCAGTTAATAAAGTGAAAAGCTGTTTATTTTTTTAAACATGCTGCGACGTTGCTGCAATCAACAGTTGGTATTGATGAACATTTTCAGTTTGTCTTAGCCTGAGAGAGGTCGCAGCTTGGCAACGATATCGTTAGATATACGGGCTTAAAGACACGACAAAAGCAGGGGCGAAATAAAAAAAAAGACAACGCATCGCAAAAATCGCTTTTTAAACGCGTCTGCTCTGGTTCATGGGCATATATTAACACAAAAGTGTTTTATGCCGGGGTTCACCAAGACTTCAGTGACGTATTTCCGTCACGGAAATGAAGTGGAAAAAATTTACACGATTATATGGCAAAGAAAGAAAGTTCCGTCAACGGGCATCGAACCCACGACCGCTCGGTCCTCAACAACAATGCCGGGCACGCTATCCACTGCGCCACGGTCACATACTTTACGGGCTTTACAAACGCGCCTTTTATATCTACCACTCTCCACGTCGGCGGGGTGGTGTTGCCCTCTGGGAGCGGTAAGGCACAGTAATTCGTCATTATTGTGGCCTCCGCGATTAGCACCTGCAACACGTTACACGTCCGCTCCATTCGGCGCGTTTTCAATAGAAGTTCAATTTTGTCAATGACTTAACACACTGCGAGGTGCCGACCTTAGCTTAAGCGTCGTAAAAGCGTCGGCCTCGCTCGTAGCATCAGGCTAATCCACACCAAAATTAACTCTGCGACGCGTCTGCCTCACCTAGCTGTAACACCGCGCTCCCCGCTGACGCGCTCGCCCCGAGAAAAATCGCGGCCGGGCTACCGGGACGGCGCGACGCGCTTTGCGTTTCCCTCTAGTCCGGCCGTGCTGTTCAATCACATTTTAACATGCCGCGGGATGGCGACCAAATTCTGCGTCCAATATGCGATGCTCTTTTGGCTTTTGGATAAATGAGCCTAATGAGTGCTGGAACGCGGTAGAAAATAAAATTCGTTGTAAGGGGTGGCGTCTGCACGATGCGCAAAGCGCGAAAACACGAACGTACACGAAACTGAGGGAGATTATTACCGCATCTCGCTGCGATTCACAAAAAAAAATTAAAAAAAAAGGAAACGCACACATCCCATTTGCGCGTTTTAATATTGCTTTCAAGTGTTGTTCATCTCTTCAAGCACCAAATTACACAACCTACACGTCGTGTCAAAATATTTAACGCAGTTTCATGTGCTACTTCTTGTCGACGTCACAGCACGGTCGTCTACGTAGAGGACCGACGTCACAGCACTACCGTCTATGTAGGGCCATTCCATTGTGTACGTCACCCCTCATTCTCTGGGTCAACGCACGCGAGAAGAAGGGAAAGCAGCGTTCATCTTGAAATTTGACATATTTCCGCGACGCATAGCGTTGCAAATTTTGGCAGACGTGATCGTGAACGCCCAGTGTATGCATTGCGCTCGTCACTTTAAAACTGTCAAATCAGGTGAGGGGCGCTTTAAAGGGCTCCTCTCCAGGCCACATAGCAAATTTTAGTTAGACGCTGGAACTTGTTGTGTGCCGAATGAAGAGCAGTGTGCCACAAGACTTTTTCAAATCGGCTCAATATGAGCTAATAAACACAATAATGTGTAGCGGCGCGAAACAATGATGCGAGGAGGCCAGTTTCAAACCCTTGCCACTCGCCCCGTGTAGCCTTCGCAAGCCAAATCCTTTTCCTGCCCTCTTCACTTGACACATATACATGAACACGTCATGCGCTTGCATGTTCACGGGCGCATGACGTGCCCGAGCCAGCAAGAGCACGCGAACGGCGTTGCACGGGCGCTACTTTTCAGGGGCGAAGCTCCTTCGGGTGTGGGTCGTTCCCGCCTCTGTAGTAGTAGTAGTAGTAGTAGTAGTAGTAGTAGTAGTAGTAGTAGTAGTAGTAGTAGTAGTAGTAGTAGTAGTAGTAGTAGTACTAGTAGTAGTAGTACGTATGTAGCCAGCTCTAGTTTAATGAGTTGCTCACTAGATGAGCAATTCACTAGGCATAGATCATGTCTTCTCAAATGAAAGGAAGAAAACTGGTGGTAGAAAATATACTTGTAGAAGGTCGCTGAACTTCTAACGCTAAACATAGACACTTGAGAAAACGTTCTTATGCTATTCTCCAGCAATTACTTTTTAAGGCGAAAGCCTTAGATGCCTCATCAAAGGCGAAAATTGACCGTGGGCGTCGGCGTCAACACAGCCAATACAAAAAATCGTGCCGTGATGACTTCAAATGTGGAGTCATCATGACTTCAAATATCATCAAACATTTTTGCCTTGTCACATGACATCACCGCTTGGTCAAAAGTTGGCCAATCACAGAGCCAGCGCACAACCACGCAAGCTGCATAAAGCTTTAAAAAGGTTGTCGGAAGGACCAATACATCGACTGAAGAACAAGAAAAAGGAGTTTGCTTTTGCCTTCGAGTCGCCGTAGGCAATAAGCGGTCCTGTAACTTTTTTTTTCATAATGAGACTTGAACGACAAAGCTAGCACTAAGCTAACTGGGAACGTCCCACCTGAATAAATTTAACGAAACATTTTCTTTTTTACCGCTTCCCTAATTGAAAAATCCCATGTGATACAAATGTCACGTATCTAGCAATCTCGTACGAAGACACATGGATCATAGAAGATTATCGGAAATATGCCGCTTGTGACATATGAGACTTTCTTGACATGGCGGTTTGGCTATTCGAATAGAATTACGGTGCGTAAGAGTGGATATTTAGCAGTCAATCGAAGATGTCTTGTAATGTTGAAATATTTGGCATATCCCACGTACTCTGGGAATCGATGTTATGCCAAGCACGCGAAGGAAGGTGACCGTGTCGCAATTTTTCACATTGAGCGAAACGTTACGGAATGACTCTAGAAAAATGTGCTAATGGTATACGCACACACGCGTATTATGAAGAGTCGCACATGTTTTATATAACCAGTTCTTTACAGTTGCTTAACGATGCTAACAGCAACATAGGTGTTACCAACACCAAGCGCAGTAAACTGATATGTAGTAGTTATATTCTTCAATACTGCATAGCGCGGATTCGAATAAGACAATGAAGGAACACAGGTGTGCAGGACAGGCGCTACTCGCAACTAAGCTTTATTCAGAAAAGTTTCCCTAAATATCTACACAGCCGTGTGGCACGAGCAGGCACACTGCACGTACGTTACAGTATCAGTTGCAGTTGTTAGAGTTGCGCTACAGTTGTTATGCTTATACTTATCCGTTATGACGGAGAACGCACGCACGTTTCACGAATCCTTGTGCATGTGTGTGAGGGGTTCTTGGCAGTTCTTGAATAAGGTCGTCATCACGGTGAGCAGTGAGCACCAGTCGCTGGACATGACTTGTTATGAGATGCGTTCGTGATCGCGGCTACGAATGGTCTAAGCGTAGTGAAGCGCGAGGTATAGTAGAGCTGGTGGAAACCGCGGATGGCTTTTACGAAGAAATGATCTATGATGCCTTCTGTCCTTCGCGTGGCACCAAGGTCTTGTGATGCCCTGTCCACATCCAAGCCGTCTTTGATATCGTCTAAAAAGCAGGCTTTGTTGGGTTGTGATAAATCAATGCTGAAGTCACCGGTAATGATGAGGGACATGGTCCTCTCGGAAGAGTTATTGTAGAAAGCATTGACCCCGGTTTGACTGCGGACGAGTGGATGGTAGCCAAGCGTCTTTCAGGGGTGCTCTGTGTTCAGCTCCCTAACTTTCCTTGCGTCGGCCGCTGTGGTGTAGTGGTTACGGTGCTCGGCTGCTGACCCGAAGGTCGCGGGTTCGATCCCGGCCGTGGCAGTCGTGGCCGTGGCCGTGGCCGTAGCATTTCGATGGAGGCGAAATGTTAGAGACCCGTGTACTGTTCGATGTCAGTGCAGGTTAAGAAATACCAGATGGTTAAAATTTCAGGAGCCCTTCACCATGGTGCCTCTTATAATCATATCATCGTTTTGGGACGTAAAACCCCAAGAATTACTATTATTATCGCTTTCCTTCCTTGCCATCATGTATGTTCGCGGTTACTGCGTTGATTGATACTCTGGTATCACCTGCGCCACATACCCACATAACATGAACTCTGTATGCGGGTATGTGCCACACGTGATTGAGGAAAAGGGCTTCATGACGTACGCGACAGGTTTTTTGCGGTATTCATGTCATGACCATTGAATCGTGTTCGTCATACACTCATCATATGCTATGCAAATTTTGTATATTACAACCTATGGAGACGACCGGGAGAGCGCCGAGACGTAGGCGTGTAGATAGATAGATACGTAGATAGAAACGCCCAAGGTGCCTAAGGTTCGCCAAGAAATGCTTCGCATTTAATATTGCTGCTTAAATTAGCAACGTATGCATTGATTTTCAAGACTTAGTACATATGAGCGATATACTAAAGAGAGCCTGTTGAGAAGCCTGTTGAAACCTGTTGAGAACGTATTTTCCTAAGTATAAGGAATACAAAAAGGAACGCTATGAAACGTGGCTGGTTTTGTGTTTTTTAAGCTTTATGATTCCCATAACAATTATAATTAGCAAGGTAGTTATTGATATTTTCGTAAATAATGTTACCATTACCCGACAGCATCCAAGTAATTCGTTTTTGTTTATTAGGAAAAGTATATTTAGAGTTCTGCATTAAATTTTCTACAACCAAATCGCAAGATAGGCTCATTCACATCTGGCAAGTGTGCACCTTATATCTCACAAAAAACATTTCGGGATCACAATTAAAGTTTGCCTTTAACATTACAGCGAGGTAGCACAATCTTCCCCCTTTCGCATCGCTTTCTCAATTGTTTGAGAGACTTCGCTTCTTGGTGGACTCCTCAACCATGGTCTCAATCTATGAAATTAAGGTATCGTTTTTCAGGATAGGTTTAAGCTTTGCAAGAAATTTTGTATGCGACAGGCGCGTGGAAAGGAACTTCTGCACGCATAACATTGGCCTTCCTAAAACTCTCCCAGAATGCCTAGCTGCTGCAAGTAGAGTTGCGAAGCGCCCACTCCACAGCAGTTCAGCATTTTGCGAATTAGCGAAGTAACCACTAGGTGTCCGTAAGACAATGCGTGCACCTATGCATCTCCACACTTTGTTGATGCTCTTGTCATTGATGAGTGATCATGCGTGAGCGTTTTGTAACGGGTGAGCCTTGAAACCACCCACACGCTGTGCAGTTCCAATGGCGTGTCACCTGGTGTGGTTCTACGCTTCTGCCACGCATTGCATTCATTAACCCTTTAAGGCCCAGTAATTACAATTGAACTCGTAAGTTTTCTTTTAGGTCAGCGGGCAACCCTATGGCAACAAAAAGCCTTGTTCTTCAGCTGTAACTCATGTTTACCATCTGTTCTAAATATCTTGGCAACCTCGTAGACAGTAAAATGTCGGGCCACATCCGAAGAAAGAAATTACTCAATCGCTTGCACTTTTCGCGCTGTTCGCGGACCTGGCTTCTTATACAGTGTCACGGTAAGCCATACATTTTAGTTTTCTATTGAACATTCTAACTTTGACTATCGGGCATTTGGATATTCATTTGAATTAAATTTAAGTAATAAATAAATAAATCATAACGAAGCTAGTATAAGGGTTATTTACTCATTAGATTATTTCGATCACAAAATAAGGTCTGATTGAAAGGTGTGCACAGATATTTTTCCATGTTTCAGACTATCATGATGATGTGCATTTGAAGTTGGAAACACCAGCTCCTTACGCTTGACATAATTCGCAGCTTTAGGCGTTAACGATATTCCTCGCACAACCTGACACCACATCACTAGCTTTTTGTTTCCCAGAAAACTGTCCCGCACTGCCGTCTCCGTGATCTGCCAGATACCACAGAGCATTGATTTGCTAACTGCAAAAACGACATTCGGTTATGGATTGCGCTTAAGGAAACTCTGAAGAAAGTTTTTGTCAATAATTCTCAGACTGTGCGTTTTTTTTTGCCAACGTCTCTTGAAGAAGTGCCATTGTATATGGTTTTTCGCATTGATATGCAAGGTTGCGCGGACGCGTATGCAAGACCGTAATGCAGAACGCACCATTTCTTGAAACACGGATTTAACTGCAATGTCAATTCGCCTGAGGGAGATTTACAACAAACTTGACATTACACCGAGTTACTACTCCATATTTGTGAGGTGATCGGTCATGCCACCTTCCCTGTATAACATAATGCAAAGAACTATCGCTGCAACTGCACACTTTATTTTATATGTCGAGCGTTTCCTTAGTATTGCGTGTGCGGTTATTGTCGCTATCTGATAGTAATCCTGCTTCATACTACTTGTGCTATTATACAGCAAAAGCTGTTATCAGATCACAACAAGGGCCGTTTATGGCGCCGTAGCTGTCCGCCGCCACCGCCGCCGCCGGTGTCCGTAACCACTATCGCTCTTAATAAGAAAAAACGAAATCAGAAAAAAAATTGCAGGATGGAACGAGGTTCGAATATGGGTCCTCTGCGTGGGAGCCCAGTGTTCTACCTCAGAGCCATGCCGGTGCTTGAAATTGCTTCGCAAAAAGACCCTATACAGGCTTCATGCCGGGAAGGAACCACATTAACATATGTAATGTAGCGTGGTAGAAGAGTAAAATAACAGCCGAGCGTCACAAAACGCGAATTCTGTAACCAGGCGTCACACAATGCGAATTCCGCTACGAGTGGGTTGTTGAATGCTTCCAACCCATTAAAAAGGGCTGTGCCATAATTCTTCATCGCCACAGCCACAGCATCAACAAAGTGCACATAATGCCTTACAGCCGTTTAGAAGGTACCACGGTTCGGCGTAGAATGACAAAAAATTGCATAGTGGCTGCTTAACTGCTTCACAAAAATTATGATTTATAGCGTAGTGGGTTGCTCGCAAGTGCACTTGTATTGGTTGCCAAGGAAACCCATAAGGCTCCCATTATCCATTTCTTCAGGGTCTCAATAAAGTTAATTCCCTCTCTATATCTCTTTCTCACGTTAGCGTATGTTATAAAGCGTGATAGGAGAGTGAAATAACGAACGGGCATCACAGAATGCGAATACGTAACTAGTAGGTCCTTTAAAGCTTCCAACCCATTACAAAAGGCTCAGTCATAATTCTTCATCGTCATCAGCCGTTGCATCAAGAAACTGCACATAATGCCTTACAGATGGTACCTCGCTTCTCCGCAGAATGACGAGTATTGTCGTTGTGGGTGCTTCCAAACTTCACAAAAATTATGAATTGTGGCGTAGTGGGTGCGTTGCTAGTGTAGTTGTATTAGTAGGCACAAGAGAGTTTATAACGGGCTCTAGAAATGCCGCTCTTCGAGTTTTCGCTGTGACTGTGTTGCACTTTCCTCGCAGGCCTGGCGTTTTTCTTAACGTGCATTTCAACGCGCGTTCTAATGAATACTATACAGCCTGAGCACCGACATGAACCTGCGGTAGAACGCCTGCTGTCCAAGCAGAAGGCCTCGGTTCGACTCCTGCTAGCACTCATCGTTTTTATTATTTGCGATGCATCGAACGCGATTTTTCGCTCAAGGTCAACGCCGTTTTTTTAGCGCACTACTTAGAACGTATACACTGACAGTGACGCTGACACTCACACCGGAGCATCTGTGAAACCGGCGCCTAAGTGCTATCGTCATATTGCACCATACATAGCCTTATGTGTCTAAGCTAGTATCTAAGTTACATTTGTCTGATACTGTCCAACACTGGCGTTATAAAGCATTACAGCAATACCTGCTATGTGCTAATGTAGATAATCAACGTTTGCCCACAAGGCATGCCTTGCTGCCATACAAAGGCGCAAATAAACCACCAACTTCGTTGCTGAAGCCCGTGCGCACAACACTGCAAAATTATCACGAGTGAGCGACATGTATTCGCCCAGCGATGCAGCAAACACTGAGAGAACTTCCTTATGACATATTCTTTCCTTTACGACATCTGATCTATATGCCAATTGTAATATATCTCTTTTTTAAATGCATTGTAACCCTCTCCCCACAGCGATGGTTCGGTGATTCTAGGTATGTGAAACATAATTCAACGAATACAGAAATGTGCATGGGCTATTCATAAGTATTGCATCAAACTCTTTGGTTATTATTGTGCACGATTCACAAGCCGAGACTAAGTTAAAACTGTATGTTCTAGTCAACAAGGCCCAAGAAGTTATGCCTGAATTATCATCTGCGGAGTCAAGGCGCACGACTGCGACAAAGTATGCTTGTGGTAATGACGCAGAGGGATCTAAATTTAGGTAAAGCGCTGTGAGCCTATCTCCAAACGAACCAAGATCAGCAGCAGTAAAGTAGGTGTCAGTGCGTTTGGCCACAGGAAAGCAGAATCATCGAAATTGCTTTTTGAAGCAGGCGCTCTGTTCTGAACGGCTGTTGGCGTTCATTCGAGTTCTTGTGTATAACTTTTTGGACCATCAAATGCCAGGATCAATAAGTCAAAGTAGAAAGTTCTAGTCTTCTATTTTTTAAATAAGCTGCGTCGTTGTTGCAATCAACAGTTGGTTTCGATGACCATGTGCATTCTGTTTGAGCCTGAGACAGATGACAGCCTAGCAACAAGATCGTTAGACATACGGTCGTAATGACACGAGGGAACCTGCGATCACGGAGGCAGTGGAAAAACCACGTAAGGTGCAGCAAGCTTTCGGAGAGGGAGAGGTGAGGATCAATACATTGATTGAGAAGAAAAAAACATGTCTGTTCCCTCCGCGATAGAAATCGGTGTAGCATATAAGTGAACCGTGTATTCACAGGAGTATAATTTATTCCTTATTGTAGATTGATGTATGAGAGCTTGCACAATGTATATTAGTGTTTGGCAGCTGTAGCACCGTTTGGCGTGGATGCACCGACGTTATGTATTTCACCGCTTTATTTCTGGGACCAACATACTGCAATGAAGTCTTAGTTTGCATCAGCATAAAACACTTTCGTGCTTTATAAGATGGCCAGCGCCTTCGAGTCCTCTGAGACGAGTGGACAAGGGACCGTGTGGGTTATTATTTATTTGTGGCGCGCAGCTGTGGGTGTGGAGGGTTGTTTGGGCGAGCGCGTGATGTGTTCTTTTAAGGTGCGGTAGGTTTTTTGGAACAGCACCTTCAGCAGCTTCACAGGTATAATAATATAACAGCCCATTCATGGGAAGCTTGAAAACGGATAATGACGGCTGTTGTTGGGCAATGTAGGCTACAATTCTGCCGTGGGTAGTCACTACGGTGAGAGGGCCCGCTTATTTAACAGTCGCACAGTGGTGATGGCGCAAATCGTGTCCTACGCTTGCGGAATGCGAACCATATGACGACGCAGCAAATTTTATGCTTGAGCAGTCGGCCCGTGTCACTTGGGCGCTCGTGACACATGCTTCGGCCACTACACGAGTACACATGACCTTTTGAGGAGAGCACCGGAAGTCGAACCAAGCCAACCGGAAGTTGAACGTTGGTTCGAATGTTATGAAACCCCAATAAAAATAAAAAAATCGGCAGATCCCACGTACCGTGGGAGTCGTTGTTATGCGAAGCATGTGGCGGGAATGTGACTGTGGCGTAATTGTTTTACTGAGCGACACGTCACAAAATGACGCTAAAGATTTGTAAAAATTTTAAACCCACACATATACGATGAACAGCCGCATATGTGTTATATATACTAGTTGTTTACGGTTGGGTGACGCTGCCAACGGCAACGTGGGTATTACCAACACCACAAGCGGTAACTTGATATGTTGTGCTTATACTTGAGAACGCACGCACGTTTCACGAACCCGAGTGCATGTGTGCAAGAAGTTCCTGACAGTTCTCGAACAAGGTCATCATCACCATGATCAGTGAGCACCAGCAGCTGGTCATGACCTGTTATAGGATCCGGTCGTGATCGCGGTGACGAGGGTTCTATGTGTAGTGATGTTTGTGGTATGGTAGAGCTGTTAGAATTCGTGGATGCCTCGGTCATTTCGCCGACAAATTGTGAGTCCATAGAGCGGCGACATGTCAGAACCTGAAGCCACCCTTCGCGTTGGTGAGGTATAGGCCGCCGAGGCTGGTAGGTCTGGATAGTGATACTAAGACCAACGTCAGTGGATGGCGCTTCTCGTAATCGTAGACTAGCTGGGCGTATGTGGCCTACGTTGCCTAGTCTACAAAGCGGCTGCCAACCAATCTGGCATCATCCTCGGTCAGCATGAGGCCATCTTCCAGCCTCGTAAGAAATGAAGAGGACACTGCGTCATTCTGCCGGACGAAGTGCACTTTACGGTGCGGTGATATGGATATCATATGTAAATTTCGTTAATGTATTCCTCCGGGGTTGAGCAATGCTTCAATATAGCTTGCTGAATCATAGGAATAGAAATGTAATGTTTATTAGACTGCTATAAAAGCGGAGCCGACACTGGAACCACATACGTTAATCTGATATGACGCCTTTATCGTAGGAATACACACCGTAGGAGTACCATGTAGTGTTCATTGCTTTCTTGTAAAATTAGATAGCAAGCACCACAACCACAATTGACGTTGCACCGATATTACGCCTGCGTAGGCTGTTTTTCCAAACTAGTTTATAGACCTGGCGTTGCTCAGTGGTAGAATACTTGAGTGCCACGCAGAGTGCTTGGGTTCGATTGCTGCTGGCATCCTAATTTTCATTCTTTCTCTTCGGCAAGCCAACGCTGCCGATGTTAGTTTTTCTTAACTCTCGCATTTAAGTTACCAATGTCTGTTCTCGCCATTCCTGGGTAGATATAAACTGTCAATCACTTGTGGCGCATACCCGTACACCGCGGCCCTTGTGGCACAGGTATGTGCCACACGTGTCTAGTTTGACGACGTATGTGACAGGATTTTCAAATTAATAATGTCATGACCCCACAGTCATATTCGTCAAATCCTCTTATACCCTCCCAAGACAATCTTGGTCTACACTGGGTTAAGGAGGCGACCATGAGAGCACGCAGACGTAGGCGGCTAGATAGATAGACAGGTAGATAGATACGTAGATAGAAAGGCTCAAGGTGCCAAAGGTTCGCTAAGAAATGCTTGGAATTAAAAAAAACTCTTCCATGTAAAGACTTGTGCCGAATATATATCGTACTGGGAGCCTAAGTTTCGTTACGAAAAGGGCCAATTAACTGTCAGGATGGCTGGTGAAAATTATTTGAATTGCTTCATTGAAGGAGCAGACTGTAGTCTCGTCAACGGCTGGGATCGTTGAGGTACCTGCACGGTAAGCACGCACTACGAGGTCTCTACTATCCGCTTCAGCGGTGCGACCGTTGCGCTACCGAAGCCCGTCGAGTGTGTTAAAATAATTGAAGTAGTTATTGATGGAAGAGACAGTTTCTTTGCGGGTATACACCATCATGATGGCACACATCCACTGCAGAACAGTCTCCTATCATTCTAATTAGGGGGCGTTGCACCGGTTCGACTATGATTGCGTCGCTCACGCGAATGCTTTTGCTTGTGCAGGTGCTCGTCACTTCAGCTTCCTGTCATTGCTTTGCAAGTGGACAGGATGAATCTTGGAAAGCTGCATCTTCGGCCGACGATTCTTCCATCGCCTATTTTTCCTTGGAAGGCATCAAAGAGGCAACAAGATTTTTTTGATGCATGTATCATCACCGCTTCTTCTGGGCAATGTCTGATACCAGTCAACGAACCTTGGAACATGACTGTGCAAAACTACAGCCTACAAATGGAACGGCACCTCAGTGTGTCTCTGGGGCGTGGCACCAGTTCGACTATGATTGCGTCGCTCACGCGGATGCTTTTGCTTGTGGTGGTTCGTCTGAATGCCGCATGCGGTACTCATTACTTATTGATTCTGCCCATGCGACCCCCTGTGCTTTTCTATTGTGTAAGGACCCATACTTGTAATTCGCGACCAATATATTGTAAGCGCTATCGGTTCAACCTATTGCGCCATTTTGCATTTACTTCTTATTGTTGCTGATATGCGGGGATGTTGAGACTAACCCCGGTACCGATGATACCCTTCTCAAACAGCTAGTTGAAGGCCTATAAGAACTGAAGGAAAAACTGGGTTCCATTTAGAAACATCAAGCCAAAAGCAAGTCTGCCATTTCGAGCCTGAATGAACGTATCAGTAGGCTGGAAACAGCACCTTGTAAACTCGAAGACTTGCACGACGTGGTAAGGGAATTCAAAGAGGCATGAGAAGAGCGGCAAGTCCAAATAAGGTCGCTTGTCGAAAAGGTTGATAAACTTGAAAACCGCAGTAGGAGGTACAACCTAATATTTGATGGTGTGTCAGACGACCAAGAGCAGGAATCATACGACAATGTTGAGAAGTGCATAACAGAAGTTTGTGAGTCGAAACTACACTGTCAGAAAATTTTCATAGACAGAGCACATCGTCTTGGAAAGTACGGTCCGAACAAAAAACAGCCAATAATTGTGAAGTTCCTCTCGTTCAAAGACAAGCAGTCAGTAATTTCGAATACTAGCAAATTAAAAGGCACATCTATTAGCGTATCAGTACAAGTTTCAGAGAACGTATGCAGAACGCGTAAGCGCCTTTAGGATTAAGCTAAGGAGAGTCAAGACAAAACTAAGAAAATAAATCATAAGTTCACTGCTCTTTATATTAATCAGGTAAAGTACGTCTACGATAATGCCCTACATCAAATTGTGCGGCCGGACTGAGGGGATCCAAAAGTGAATGGGTCGGCTTTTTCCTTTTCTTATTGTGATTTGCAGAAGTTTACGCAATAAAAGTGATGAATTTTCTGATCTTGTTGAAATGACTACTCCGACTATTATACTTGGATCAGAATTCTGGCTTCACGCAGATATTGCTGATGAAGAAGTATTTCCTAGGGGCTATGTTTGCTACCACAGAGATCGAAATCGTTTCGTGGGGGAGTGTTTATCCTAGTAGATGCGACAATTTGTTACCAAAAAATAGATATTGAGTGCATTGGTAGCGAAATGTTATGGGTAACGACTAGGCTGAAAAATGGTCGATCTCTATTGGTATGTTCGTTATATCGTCCACCAGGGAGTAAGATTAATGTCTATGAGGAACTTACCAACGCAATTGAAAGAATGACTGATTACTTTTTTTATTGGTGGAGATTTTAATCTTCCAGAAAATGATTGGTCACAGGCAGATCCTAGCTGCAGTGCTTGCAGCCAGTCAGGCAAATAACTGATAAGGTTATGTCGCCTCTTCGGGTTAACACAGCTTGTTCTGGAGCCCACAATAGCAACAAATGTTTTAGATTGGCTCTTCACCAATGCGTCTGAGTCGGCGCGATCAACACTAGTGCTGCCGGGCATAAGCGATCATGACGCTGTCCTGGGTGCTATGAACTTGCAATACGTGAAAATTCAAAACGGCGACGCCTGTCAAGTTTTCAGCTATGAGAAAGCACGCGTCTGTGATATATCTCTCGTTCTAAACTCTTTTTGTCACTTTTGAAACAGAGGCAGAATTTATGAATGTTGAAGAATTGTGACAAACATTTAAAGAAAAAATGCTGCAACTGCGCGAAAACCATGTGCCACCAGGTGTTCTCACTGCTAGGCGCAGTGAAAGTAAACCATGGTATTCATGTGACGTGAAACGTAGGGCCAGGCCGCGTGCGAGTGTTTGCTCTGTTTATAAGAAAAAAGCCTTCGTTACGCATTAGAGATGAAATCAAGCAAAAAAGAGTAGGTATGAAAGCGTCTCTGAAAATAGCTAAAGATAAATTCTTTCGTACATTTCACCTGCGCATAAACAACTGCCCAAGGAACTGTGTAAATTATATACAAAGATATCGCATCGATTACGGCCCCTGATAGCAACTACACCACCATCCATAATGATGTAGAAAAAGCTCGATGCTTTCTCTCATTTTTTTGTTCAGTAGACACCCCTCGGGTTAACATGACTGATACTTTCGCACAGCCCACTGAGGTGGTGGCGAAACAAATCAGCGTTATTGTGATTGACTTTTGAGTATCTGTATTTCTGCATCGAGATACATTTGAAAAGTGTATTTGTATCTCAGTAGTGAAATACATTTACGATGTATCGTTTGTGTCGCGATACTATGCAGGACAGGAGCATCTCGTTACATCTTTTTTTTTTGTCGGAAATGAGTTGAGGCGTGTTTCCAAGAAGGGAATGAGGGTTTTTTGTTTGTTTCTGTGCCAAGACAAGCAAAGGCGCGCCGCCGGTCGCCGACAGAAAGGATGGCGATGGTTTCTCCTCATGCGCAGAATGGCCCATGTGGTAAAGCATGCGACGCCACAGACGGCAGAATCGCGGAGGCAGTGTTGTCCCTCTGCCGACGAAAGTCGTCTCTCAAGGCCAGTGCAGCACGCCTATTTTTTTTCGGGTGGCAAGCGATTGCTTCGTGACCCCCCCGCGCGGATACCGACTTGGACCAGAGGCTTTGCAATGCTTCGCGTGCGTTCAGTTCTCAAAGCGGCGGCACTTCGAAAAGCAGTTCCCGTTGTCGCGGCGGAACTGACTAGAAGATGGCTATCTTTGTCGCGCTTTCAGCCACCTCTCCAGCGTGTCGGGGTGCGTTCCTAATTGATCACAAGCGTGAAATAGTCTTTTGTGGTACCAGGCTCCCCCACCGCCGGAGCCGACTTCGCCTGATGCGGCTTGTTGAAATGGGTGCTGGTAGCGTCGGTGGTGGTGACAGCTGTATCCAGGAGTGTCCCTTTCGGCTCAGGCGACGAGTGCTTGCTGTAGTTTGTGATGGGGCGCTCTGAGCAGCTGTCCCTGTTTCCACACCTGTTTAGAGAGATGGCAGGAGCGACTTGGGAGGATTTAAACCCTCTCACCCCTAAACAACGTGATTTTAGGAAACCAATGTTTCAATTGTGCAGTTTTGACCTATTGGGTTTCATTGCGCGTAGGTAATTATGGCCGACCTATATGGGTAGCGGAATTCTCAGCCGTCTGGACCGCCGCCGACCGAGCAAGATGGCAGATTCCGAAGGTGGGGACCGACTTCGGCTTCTGAATGGTCAGAACAACCCACGTGTGGGCGGAAGTGTTTCGGTATCTAGATGACCCGAGAAGAGATATCGCCACGCTGCACGGCTACCCGGCTTTGAAGGCGGTGTTTATTCACAATAACACGAATTAGTGCTCGTCTGCAATGGTATAGAGAGACTTTTTTTTCTTCTTTCGCAAGTCTTGTGTTGAGGCCGAACCGACACTGTCAAGAAGGCAGCCTATTTGAGATGCTCACACAGCAACCTTCTCAGCAACGTAGATCATATGTGCAAAATAAATGTATACTATTTTTTTCAATTCACTGGTGTTCATTAGTGATTCGAGTGATTTGCTTAAACTGTGCTGTTTCTAGCATACCTCATTTTGTCGTCGCCAAGTATGTCGATTTCGGTGTCTAATGCTTGTTACCCTTGCTGTGAAATAGTGTACTTTTTATTGCAGTTGATGCGTGTAATTCTGTCATTATTACTAATTATGTACTTTGTAACACCCCCCTCCCTGTTTAATGTCTTAATGGCACTGAGTGTACTGTAATAAATAAATAAATGAACTAAAAGTATAAATGCGCTGCAACTTTACTTACAACATTATGCTGCACTTATGTCTTTACAGAGTGTGAGCATCTATCAAATGAAAAAAAAAATATTCCAGTATCTGCATTGCTGGATCTGTATTCCGGAATACTTTTTTCGTCTTATTGCGAAAGTATCTCCGAAATATCCCGTTACGTTAAAGGCAAATTTATCTCAGTATCTGTATTTTAGGCTTCCTGTCCATGTATTTCGATATCTGTATTCCGGAATACTTTTCCGAGTATCTCTGCCCAGCCCTGAAATAGAGACTATTATCAAATCGATAAATGCCTGTAAAGCCACTGGGCCCGACGGTTTCTCACCTGCATAGGTTTCTGTGTCCCCGCGCCAGCTCTCCAAATACTTGTGCATCATTTTCACTTATTCTTTAGAAGAACATCAATTACCCGATGACTGGAGACTTGCTAACTTAGTGCCTGTTCACAAGAGTCTATGGACCACGAAGTAGTGTTTTTAATCTATAGGCCCATTTCACTTACAAGTGTTTCATGCAAAATACTTGTACATGTTCTATTTACCAATGGTATGTGTCATATGAACACGCATTCCATACCTAATCCTCAGAAGCACGGCTTTCGTAGTCGTTTTTTCTGTACAACACAATTACTTGAACTGACACACGACTTCTCCTGTGCTTTAGATAAGGGTTTCTCTGTTGATTGCTTGTTCCTAGAATAAAAAAATAACATTTGACGTTGTACCCCACTCTTTATTAAGTGAAAAACTAAAAAAATGTATATTGTGAACGATACGGTTGTGAAGTGGGTAAAGAAGTATTTAAATTTCAGAAGGCAAAAGATCATTATCAATGGTAAGGCATCTCGGGAAGTTGATGTATGCTCTGGTGTGCCCCAAGGGTCAGCCTTGGGTGCGCTATTTTTCCTCATCTACATAAATGACATTTGTTCCGGTATTGCATCATATATCAATGTTTGCCGATGACTGTGTTTTGTACAGAATTATACATAGCTCCCATGAGTGCACTACTCTTCAAAACGGCCTCGACAGGGACGTAGAATGGTGCGAAAAGTGGCGTATGTTTATTAATGCAAAAAAAATTTGGCAGATCCCACGTACCGTGGGAGTCGATGTTATGCGAAGCGTGCGGCGGGAAAGTGACTATGGCGTAATTCCTTTTCACTGAGTGAAACGTTACAAAATGACTATAAAGATTTCTATAAATTTTATACGCACTCATATATGTTGAAGAGCTGCATATGTGTTATATAACCAGTTGTTTGCAGTGGTAACGCTGCCAACGACAACGTAGGTATTATCAACACCATAAGCGGCAAGCTGATATGCAGTGCTTATACCTGTCCCTTATGATGGAAACGCACGCACGTTTCACCAACCCGTGTACATGTGTGGAAGAGGTTCTTGACACTTCTTGAACGAGGTTATTATCACCGTGATCAGTGAGCACCAGCAGCTGGTCATGGCTAGTTATCGGATCCGGTCGTGATCACGGTGACGAAGAGTCCATGTGTAGTGAAGTACGATGTATAGTACAGCTGTTGGAATTCGTGGATGCCTCGGTCATTTCGTCGAAAATTGTTTGTCGATAGAACCGGCGACTTTTCGGGACCTGAAGTCAGCCTTCGGGTTGGTAAGGTATAGTGCTACGTAGGCCAGCATCAGTGGATGACACTTGTCGTATTTGTAGACTACCTGGGCGCATGCGGCCTACGTAGCATAGTCTACAAAGCGGCTGCCACTCACTCTCGCATCATCCTTGGTCAGCATGAGGCCATCGCCCAGCCTCGTAAGGAATGAAGAGGGCACTGCGTCGTTCTGGCGGACTAAGTGCAGTTTACGGTGCGGTGATGTGAATATCATACGTAACTTTCGTTAGTGTATCCCTCCGGGGCCGAGCAGTGCTTCAATATAGCTTTCGGAATCATAGGAATTCAAATGTAATGTTTATTAGACTGCTATAAAAGCGGAGCCAACACTGGAACCACAAACGTTAATCTGATATGACGCCTGTATCGTAGGAGTACACATCGTAGGAGTATCACGTAGTGTTTATTGCCTTCTTGTAAAATTAGATAGCCACCACCACAACCACAATTAACGTTGCACCGGTATTACGCCTGCATAGGCTGTTTTTCCAAACCAGTTTACAGACCTCGCGTGGCTCTGTGGTACAATACCTGACTGCCACGCAAAATGCTTGGGTTCGATTCCTGCTGGGATCGTAATTTTCATTCTTTCCATTCGTCGGGTCGACGCTGTCGATGTCGGGTTTTCTAAACGTTCTCGCCTTTAAGTTACCAATGTCTGTTCTCGTCATTCCAGGTTAGACATAAACTGTCAATCACCTGTGGCGCATACCCGTACACCGCGGCCCGTGGTAAACGGGTATGTGCCACACGTGTCTGTAGGAAAGGGTTTGACGACGTACGCGTCAGGATTTTCACATTATTCATGTCATGACCTGACAGTCATATTTGTCAAATCATCTTACCCTCCCATGCCAATTTTGGTCAACACCAAGTTAAGGGGGCGATCATGAGAGCACCCAGACGTAGGCGGCTAGATAGATAGATAGATAGATACGTAGATAGAAACGCTCAAAGTGCCAGAGGTTCGCTAAAAAATGCTTCGCATTTAAAACCAGTGCCTATGTGTTTCATTAGGGAAAAAGCCTTCCGTGACTCATTTTATGTTGTAAATTCAACCAGGCTGCTGTCAGTTCGCGAACACAAGCATGCGGGTGTAAATTTCGCATCGGACCTTTCCTGGAGCCGTCACATCAATCACGTCACAATTAAAGCCGGCCCTGTGCTAGGTTTCCTGCGCAGAAATGCAAAAAATAATACAATTTGAGGCCAAGACTCCACTATACATGTCTAACGTTCGCTCTATCTTAGATTACGCATGTGCTGTGTGGAATCCGTGGCATGAAAGTGACGTGTACAATCTAGAAAGAATTCAGAACATGGCTGTTCGGTTTGTCTGCTCGGATTATACCAGGAATTTCAGTGTTTGAAAAGCAACAGAAACGCTTGGTCGAGAACTTCTGCACAAACGAAGGGAATATGTGAGGTTGAAACTGTTTCATAACATATTTCATAACCGAACAGGCCTGGTCCCCTCGCGATACTTCCTCAAACCGGATTAGGTTTCCCTGCGACTAGATCACGCCAATAATATAGAGGAAATAAAGCTGCCGGACGGACGCATTTATTATGTCATTTTTTCCCAGGACGATAAGCCAGTGGAATAGGTTTTCTCCTGAAGTAGCAGAAATTACTTCACATGAAGTATTTTCATGAAGCCGAAGACCCCGATTACAACGAGAGTACAGCGAGAGAATGCTAGGGTACGGGAAAGGCAACGGCGGCAGCGGGAAGACCCCAGAGCGATGGAAGGCGTGCGGCCACGACCATGTGCCCATAGATCTACGAGAGGGGCGATCACATGGTATCAGCGCGAGGTTCTGTCTCTGGAGTTTGGACATCCGTGTCGTGTCTGTGTCTGTCTGTGGTTAAAGTCGAACCTCTCGGCGCTGAGAATCAACGTAGAAACAACCTAGCATCGCCTAGCTAACGCCTAGCAACGACCTAGAAGCAACCTAAAAACACGCAGATTTGTCTTCAGAATCGTCCACTTTCGCTCTTTTAGGCATTGCGCGGCTTAGTTCAAGGTTCGCGATTTTTAACACGAAAGTGTTTTATGCCGGGGTTCACCAAGACTTTCATGACGTACTTCCGTGACGGAAGTACGTTAGGAAAATAAACGCCTTCAAATGGCAAAGAAAACAACTATGAGACAATGTTCCGTTGACATGAGTGGAAACCACGTCCTCTAGATCCACGACGATGGCTGGCGGGCGTTTAGCCCACTGAGCTGCCGACAATCACATAATGCAGCCTACATAAACGTGCATTTTATCTTTCACACTTTCCTGTCCCAGTGCTCTTGGATGGATGGATGGATGAATGCTCTGAGTATCCCCTTCACTACGGGGTAGTAAAATGTGTGCCACCAGGCTTAAAAAACAGAAAAACTTCATTCCCTCCACAGTTAGCTCCGACAACGCACCGCTGCTATGACCGTACCATACGGCGCGATTCTAATAGAAGAAGTGTAATTTCATCAGCGCTTTAACGCACTGCGAGGGGGCGGGTTTAGCGCAAGCTTCGCTCACAGCTTCTATCCATAACGAAAAATAGCTCTCCGACGGTGGCCTTGCTGTCGCACCGCGTTCCCCGCTCGCCATGCAAGAATTAAGGGCCAGGCTAGAGGAAACACACGACGCTTGTCGCGTTTAACGGCGCTTTGCATATGGAGTATCAGTGCTTACTATGTGCTTCTTGATGCCATCATTGCGCGGGATTCGCCATATGCAGTCTCCAGGCATATCCTTACAACTTCAGCTACTGCAAGGGTTAAATCATGATACGGAGATGCGCCACTAAGCGTCAACGCGGGTGCGTCCACACTAGAGTTACTGCATATGCTACCTTAAGGTAGCTCTAGTTCACATCAAGTGGTGGTATATCTGTCAAACAGCAATAGACATTGTACAACATGTGATATAACAATGCACTATAAACGATCAACTACTTCTGTGACGGCACGTTTCACTTTCGTAGAGTAGAGTAGAGTAGAGTAGAGCCTGGAAGCTGTGGCTCATACCCACACTGGGGGATTGGCCAAGAACCGGTTAGTTTTTAAAGGAAAAATTGAAATTGAAGTTCAAACTTTGTTTAATTAATACGAAAGAAGTATAAATGAATTAGAGTTAAAATTATACTACTAATAATAATATAGAATAGAATTGAATCAATAAAACCGATAATTTTGGGGAAAAATAGAAATAATATTTTGGAAAGGTAAATTTTACAATCTAAATCTTTTTGAACCTTTAAGAAACTCCTGCAATGCATCAGCAATCTTCCCGTCACTGTGGCCCAGAGAAAAAGCCCCGAAAGACAGCACATTTTGTTCATTTAATTCTAATCTAAGCAGACGGAAAACAACACCTAAGGTATTTTTGCGCAAGGTAGAGTACCTCTTGCAGGAAATGAGAAAGTGCTTCGTTGTCTCATGTATTCCGCAAAAAGGACAATTAGGCGATGCTGCCAGACCAGCTCTGTGTAGATAAAAATTTAGATAGGGAGTTTGACAACGTAGTCTTGTGATTGCGACTTCTATTGCTCGTGATTGACATACTTTACTATTCCACTGATGATTTAAATGCTGGAATTCTAATATGGTCGTTAATGACGGTGCGGAAAATTCTTCTAACATCATTTTCCTCCTAAATCTAGCACCTGTAATGAATTTGGATGCGGGCAATACCTGAATTACCGGGCCATTCAATGATGACCTGGCTAACACTGACCTGTATGATGACCTGTATAACACTTTCGTGTTATACAGATTCCTATGAAAGAGGGATCATCCTTTTTTTTTTACCTTGCTTGTGGAGGAGTTCGAATCAGACATTTTAGCGGCACCATTCCGGGCATTTTAAATGCGTTGCGGTCGTTTATATAAAGGATAAATGCGAGCAGTATATTTTCTTTCTGTGTATACTTTATTGCATTGGTCATGAATAAAGCTATTTAGATAGGCAGCAGAACTTTGCATTGTAACCCGATCAAATATAGCGGTCTTAGATGAATACTAAGCAAGCTGTGGCCGTACTCACTTGGCTCAAACGGCAGTTCTGGGGTGCGCTTTACCATCTTCAATAATTGTATGCCGCATAGCTTATTTACTGTCGAACAAATGAAAGTTGGGCTACGGCCGTCACTCCCCCGCAAAGAGAGAATATGCACATACGGCCCGTCGAATAGACCGTTCCTAAAAGTGGCGCCTGCCAAAATGCGTCGGCGCTGTGCAACTCGGGAAAAAAGAGCGCCGAACTCCGTCGTCTGGTTCAGGCACGCGATGGCGCTTGTCCTCCCGCACGTGGATCGGAACTTCACGCGCGTTCTGAAGGCGCCAGCACGCTTTTAGCAATCGTTCTTGTTATGTATGCATAACTGTAGTTTATTACCAGCTGACTTAGCTGGGTACAGAGCGTTGCGAAACAAGAGGAGGAATGAATCGTCCGTCAGAGCTACTGTTTACACCACACCCAAGGGCGGCGCCACGGGCGCTCATGGTGTCCGACCTTATTCACTGGTGAATACACAACATCCCTTCCCCCTTATGGAATGTAGTCCCGGTAACGCTGAGGGGCTTTCCTCTCACGTCGAGGGTATCTAGAAGCCTCGGTTGTTGGAAGTTGGCTGGAAGAGCTGTGCTCCTGTGAAAGGCTTCCAGGTACATCAGGACCGTCGGGTCCAGGGGGGGGACTGCTAGATGGACTTGATATGGGTGAAGTGTCATGCAATCTTGGCAGTGGTGGGTCCTGGCCAGTCACAGCGAGGTCATCACCATCGGCTGAGTTCCCACAAGTATCACTGTCAGCTTCACCGAGGTCCAGTGGGCTGGCCCGGTTGCGGAGCTGATCGACGTGTCTTCGCCATAAGCAACCGTCGGACAGACGAACTTGGTAAGAAAGGGGTCCGGTGACTGAAGCAATGGACCCGGGGACCCACTTGGTGCCACCTTGATAGTTCCGTGCATACACAGCGTCGCCTGGATAGAAATGCCGAACACGTTGAGAACCCTCGCTAATGTAATGCTGAAGGGACGATCCAACCATGTGAAAGTCTGGATGCAGACGGTCAATGGCCGATCGCAGTCGTCTCCCCATCAACAGTTCAGCGGGACTCTTCCCTGTAGTTTTACTGGGTAAAATGTGCTGGCCCAGCAAGAAACGAGACAGCTTGGTGGCCCAGTCTCCCTCCGACAACTTAAGCAGGACTTGTTTCGTCTCCTGAACCATCCTCTCTATCTGACCATTCGATGAGGGGTGATAGGGCGCGACTGTAATGTGCCGAATTTGGTTTCTGTTTGCAAACTCGGCGAATTCTTCTGACGTGAACGCAGTTCCATTGTCCGACACTAACACTTCGGGAATGCCAAAACGAGCAAACATTGACCGAAGTTCTTTAAGAACGGCTCTTGTCGTCATCGATTCCATCAGGGAAACTTCCAGCCACTTGGAATGAGAATCGACGACTAGTAGAAACACTTTTCCCTTGAAGGGACCGGCAAAATCTATGTGCAAACGTGACCAAGGGTTCTTAGTGAACGCCCATGGGTGCACCGGTGCCTTACTGGGTGCTTGCCGAGTTTCTTGGCATACTTGGCAGCCAGCTACATTGCGCTCTATGTGATTGTCAATGCCTGGCCACCACACGGTGCTGCGTGCAAGACCTTTCATCCGTACTACGCCTGGGTGCGTGGTGTGTGGGATGTCTAGGACCTGGGCCTGTGCAGAACTTGGAATCACAACACGAGACCCCCACAGCACACAATTTCGGTAGGTGGACAGTTCGTTCTTCCTGGCCACCAAAGGACGGAATTCCTCGGGCACCTTCCTGGAAGGCCAACCTTGCAAAATCCAGCGATGTACCCGCGACAGAACAGGGTCTGTACGCGTCAATGCTGCGATCTTGGTAGAATCCAGAGGAACTTCCGGCACTGCTTCCAGCAGCAAAATGTCTCCCAACGGTGGCTCGTGCTCATGCCTGACAGGAAGCGGAAGACGACTGAAAACGTCGGCATGTGGCAACTTGGAGCCTGGTACGTACAAAACTTCGTAGTTGTATGCAGAAAGTTGCAGACTGCAGCGCAACATCCGAGGTGACAATACGGCAGGAACTGGCTTGGCTTGGTGCAGGAGGCCTAGCAATGGCTTATGATCTGTCAAGAGTTGAAACTTCCGCCCAAAAATATACTGGTGGAATTTCTTAACTCCGAATAGCAAAGCCAGAGCCTCCCTGTCTATCTGCGCATAGTTGCGCTCTGCTTTTGATAAGGTTCTCGAGGCGAAGGCCACTGGTCTTTCCACACCATCTTCACCCACTTGGCTCAGTACCGCACCCAGCCCGCACGGAGACGCATCAACGGCCAGCCTTATGGGACGTGTCACATCATAGTGTGCTAAGACGGCTGATGATTCCAGCAGGCTCTTGGCATCTTGGTATGCCTTCGCTTCCGTCTCGGTCCAACTCCATGCCTTGTCCTTGTCCAGGAGGCGGTGAAGTGGTTCCAACACATGTGACGCTCCTTTCAAGAAACGGCCATAAAAATTTAAGGCTCCCAAGAACGACTGCAGCTCCTTCTTGTTCTTCGGTTCCGGAGCTTGCTTGATGGCTTCCACTTTTTCACGCAAAGGACTTACTCCGTCCTTGTTGACACGGTACCCCAGGTACGTCACTTCCTTGTCCCTGAATGCACACTTCTCGGCGTTCAGGCGAAGCCCGTCGTCTTGGATACGCTGCAGCACTTTGCGCAGCCGTTCGTCATGCTCAGCAACTGTTCTTCAACAGTCCGTTCAACAGTCCTTCCATATAACGTTGAAAGATGGCTACGGCGACTGCCACACCAAACTGCAATCGCGTCACCTCGAACAGGCCCTTGTGCGTTGTCACGGTCTGCAGCCTGGCGGTGTCCTCATCGACACAGAGTTGCTGATAAGCTTGATCCAAGTCCAGCCGAGAAAACACTGCACATCCTCCCCGTCTTGCGAGCAGTTGTTCTGGAGTTGGAAGCGGATACGTCTCCCACTTGACGACTGGGTTGAGTGTTCCCTTGTAGTCCCCGCAAATTCTCATCTTTCCGTTCTTCTTCAGAATCGGCACAATTGGCGTCGCCCAGCGGGAATGCTTAATGGGAACGTAAATGCCTTGCTCGACCAACTGTTCGATGGCTTCCTCCACCTTGGGCAGTAGCGCGAAAGGTACTTGCCGTGGCTTGTGAAACTTGGGCGTGGCTTGCTCATCCACTAAGATCCGCACAGGAAGACCCCTGCTTTTGCCCAGCCCAGGTTTGAACACATCTGGATAGTCCTGCAGCAGATTTTTTACGCTTGTCACCACCTTGCTCGGGTTGCGTGCAGCTGGTTGGACTTCTCGACTGGAACTTTTGGAAGCTGGAGCTCCGCTGAGCTGGTGCAGTCCCCCCAGTGTTATGCCTAGCGGTCGGAACCAGTCTCTCCCCAGGATGCTGACTCCCGACCCTTTCGTGACGAGCAGGGGTAGTTTGCCCTCTCTACTGTTGTACTTTACAGGAACTTCCACTTTGCCCACGACACAAACAGGCTGCTGTGTGTACGTCCGCACTCCCTTGGAACTTGGTCGGAGCGCCTTCTTCGAGATTCCCAGCTTGCTCAATGTCCTCAAGTTGACAATAGAACAAACGGATCCAGAGTCCACTTCCATCGATACCTGGTGTCCGTTCACAATGACGTTAACCATAAACGCTGGCAATCCACTAGCAATGTGGTAAAGTCCGTACACTCCTGAGTGACCCAAGTTGCCTGGGCGCTTATTGCCACTCTTTTCCTTGCTTCTTGCCTCTCCTTTTGACGGCAGGCACGAACAATGTGACCTTTCCGCTTGCAGAAATGACACACTGCAGAGCGAAAACCACAACTCGTAGCGTCGTGGTCACCGCTGCAGCGGGAACACCGCCCGGTTCTTGATTCCTTGGAACGCTCTTGTTTACCGCCCGGCTTGTCCGCCTTTGGTGCTTGACCCATCCGATGTAACTCGGACGCTGACGGCAACGCTCCCCGGATGGTTTCCGTTTGCCTCGTCGCATACTCGGCAGCGACGGCCTTTTCGTACGCCTTCTTGAAATCCAACGCAGTCTCAGCCAGGAGACGCCGTTGCAGCCCTTCGTCACGAACGCCGCAGACTAGACGATCGCGGAGCATGTCCTCCAGGGTGACATCGAACTCGCAGTGCTCAGAGAGTCGGCGCAAGTCCGCAACAAAATCCGCGATACTTTCACCCGGCTGCTGACAGCGTTTGTGAAACGTAAAACGCTGTACAGTCACCGAAGGCATTGGCGTGAAGTGGTGCGTAAGCTTGGAAACAATGTCCACAAACGGCGTCTCAGCCGGCGTCGCCGGAGAACACAACGTGCGAAGGATGGCGTACGTAGCCGGACCACAAACGCTGCACAGTACTGCTCGTTGCTGCTGCTCCTCAACCACACCATTCGCCGTGAAATAGAACTGTAGGCGTTCGAGGTATGTAGGCCAGGCTGCCGCGTTGTCAGGAGAAAACTCTTCTATATTGCCCAGCCGGCCCACGAACACGTTGGGGACGCTAGGCTTAGCTTCCGAAGCACCCTCGCCCGAAGCGTTGTCCGAAGGCATCTCGCTCTACGTACTGCCGCTGACGTTCACCGAAGCTCACCTTCGTTGCCTTGTGTGGCGCTTGCCGCTTGCTTTTGCAGCCGCCGTCGCTCACCACGTCGGTTCGTGAACTCGTCGCCAAATGTTATGTATGCATAACTGTAGTTTATTACCAGCTGACTTAGCTGGGTACAAAGCGTTGCCAAACAAGAGGAGGAATGAATCGTCCGTCAGAGCTACTGTTTACACCACACACAAGGGCGGCGCCACGGGCGCTCATGGTTGCCGACCTTATTCACTGGTGAATACACAACAGTTCTTAAATCGCGCTGGTAGCCGTAGACTACGGAGCAAACCATGTTGTATCTCGGAAGGCATGTCAAGCGGCGACACTCAAGTTTGGAGTAACCATAGGCGCGAGCAGGGCTCCCCTTCCGGCGGGGGGAGGGGCGAAGGTTTATCGCGACGTCCCCCTCCCTCGCTATTATGTCAATGTATGGTGCAGACATTGCGCCCCCCTCTTCATAGGTGGCTAGGGGCGGAGGCTTCCGCCCTGCCCCCGCACCCCCCATGCGCGCGCTTATGGGAGCAGCAATGGAAATATATACTTCGCTAACTGTTTACAACTTTCGTTGAGTGGATTGATTCCATTGCTGTAGAAAACAGCTTGCTCGCAACGCATTCGCGTAGAGCGGATTTGTAATTCTAACGAGTCACTACTTATATCGGTAATGTACAACGCACGCACGATGCTCCCAGCTGGAGAAATCTGTAGTGTAATAGTAATATCTGTGGCGTAACATACCAAAGCCACGATATAATGAGGGACGCCGTAGTGGAGGGCTCCGGGATTTTCCACCATTTCCTGTTCTTTAACGTGTACTGATATCGCACAGTACACGGACCTCTAGCGGTTCATCTTTATTGAAATACGACCGCCGGGCCCGGATCGAACCCGCGACCTTCGCGTTAGCAGCCAAGCACCGTAACCGCTACCCCAGCGCGGCGCCGAACGCTGTAGTGTGCGTGTTTCTGATAGACTTTTTTAGATGCGAAGTATCTTAAGGCGGAGCTCAATCCGGTGGTGGTGGTGGTGGTGGTGGTGTGCGGCGTGACCACCCTTACTGCGCATGCGCATACCCTCTCCACACACCTCCTCTCCACTCACCCCCTCCCCTCTCCACTCACCCTCTCCACTGTCCCTCTCCACTTTCCCTCTCCCCTTCTCTCTCCACTTTCCCTCTGCCCTTCCCCTCTCCACCTTCCCTCTCCCCCTCCCCCTCTCCCCCCTCTCCCCTCCCCCTTTCCACTCTTCCTCTGAAACGCGGGCTAGACATGCCGAAATTCTCTCCTGCGCAACGCCGCGATGAGCTCGAGCGCATGCGCGTCCCCTCCGCTTCTCTCTCCTCTCCCACGCTGCCCCCCTCTCGCCCGCCTGTCGACAGCGTTCCCCGCTCGCCCTGTGAGAACGGCCAGGCTAGATGGAAGATACGACGCGCGTAGCGTCCCTCTTCGCGTTCCACGACGCGAGGTCGGTAGCATGCCCAACGAACGCCAACGGAACGCGATCGTGCAAGTGCTCCGGCTTCGCATCGTCTCATGGTCCCCTTTAGCGGGAGATGGTGTAATTTTTTGTCTAAGCTTTCAGTGGCACATTTCGATAGTCTGCGTGTTTTTGATAGCCAATGTTTTCCCTTAACTTCAGCTGTCGAATTTCGACTATACTTTCTGCATCGTAAGAATAAAAGAAAACTCACTGTATTTATAGCTGTGTCTAAGCATCACCCGTAGTACACAGTATGCCTCAGTGAACTTTTTTTATTTATTTCGCCATATATTTCATAAATATTTTGCAGCTGCAATATGTCGGCAAGTCACACGACTCCTTTTTGTCAAAGGCTGCCTAAATGCTCTTGGTGAAATAATTTGAGAAGTGTTCCGTCATCATTCTGTAATAATAATAATAATATCTGGGGTTTAACGTCCCAAAACCACGATTTGATTATGAGAGACGCCGTAGTGGAGGGCTCCGGAAATTTCGACCACCTGGGGTTCTTTAACGTGCACCTAAATCTAAGCACACGGGCCTCAAACATTTTCGCCTCCATCGAAAATGCAGCCGCCGCGGCCGGGATTCGATCCCGCGACCTTCGGGTCAGCAGTCGAGCGCCATAACCACTAGACCATTCTGTAAGGCTAGTGTTACTACACTCTGAGGCAAATTTAGCCGCAAGAGTAATTCACGAAGCCGAATAGGCGCGCGATGAACTGTTGGGCTCTTCAAGATCAACCACAGAGAGACGAGGGCGCGTGCAAACCCGTTAGTCTGCAAACGGAGCAACTGCGCGGGATATGCAGGCCGTGTGCAAAGATACGTTCCGTGTGCAAACCGTTCTCAAGGGAACTAATCATCCTTCTTGCTCTTGGGTGAGTCATCCCACTTGAGTTCATGGTGGCATGTGGTAGTGGTGTCGTGCTCGACAATTACAGTTCGACGATGTAGGAACTATGCCGCGGCGCCTTAGATGTACATGGATATATGCTTGGATGAGCCTGTGGTGCTGCTTTTATGTTTCGCCCCGACCATGATGTCTGGAGTTGGTGTCGACACGCCGCGCTGTATTTCTCTAGCGTAGTCACGGCACTGCGTCACCACCGGCTGGGAATGGCGGTCGAGAAGACAATAGGCCTATCGAAGATGGCGCTTGTCTGTGTTGCTTCTCTTGTGTGTCCCCGTGTACAATGTCGCGCTGTTACATTTCATAAGGCCTTTCGATCTATGATTTCAGTCTAACGATGGGAAGAAAGGGGCGCTAGATCCTTTCACTTCTCCTTCACTTTTTATTCTGCTGTACCTGTCGCGTGCGCGAAATGCATCGCGATTGCCTGCCGCGTGCAATGATACGTTGCGTGTGCAAACCTTGGTCAAGGTAACTAACCATTCTCTTCACTCTTGGGTCAGTCTTCCCATTCGAGTTCCCGGTGGCGTGTTGGTGGCTGTGTCGTGCTCGACAATTATAGTTAGACGGTGTAGGAACAGGGCTGGGCAGAGATACTCGGAAAAGTATTCCGGAATACAGGTATCGAAATACATGGACTAGACGCCTAAAATACAGATACTGAGATACATTTGCCGTTAACGTAACGGGATATTTCTGAGAGGCTTTCGCGGTTAGACGAAAAAAGTATTCCGGAATACAGATACAGCAATACAGATACTGGAATACCTTTTTTTATTTCAAATATGCTCATACTCCGCAAAGACATTTCTACGTGCTGCCAGGAATTTTTATTCGAGGGGGCACCTCCTTGATCTGAAGGGGGGTCGGGCAGGCAAATGTGATCGAGTGTCATGTTGAGCTTGTATGCCATGGCAGTAAAAAAAATTGGGGGGGGGGGGGAGGGGCACGGGCCCGTTGTGCCCCCCCCCCTGGCTACGCCACTGTGTGTAGCATAATGTAAATAAAGTTGCAGCGCGTCGATACTTTCAGCCTATTTATTTATTGCAGTACATTACAGACACTACAGGGTGGGGAGGTTACAAAGTACATAATTAGTAATAATAATATAATTACACGAATCAATTGCAATAAAAACACATTATTTCACAGCAATAGTAACAAGCATTGGTCACCGATATCGACATACTTGGTGACAACAAAATGAGCTATGCTAGAAATAGCCCAGTTTAAGCAAATCACTCGAATCACTAATGAACAAAAGTGAATTGAGAAAAATTATACAATTATTTTGCACATAAGATCTGGAGTGCTGAGAAGGTTCCTGTGTGATCGTCTCAAATAGGCTGTCTTCTTAACAGCGTCTCTTCGGCCTCCGCACAAGACTCGCGAAAGAAGAAAAGTATCTCCACCACTGCAGACGAACACAGATTCGTGTTATAGTGAATTAATACCGCCTTTAGAGCCAAATAGCCTCGCAGGGTGGTGATATCTCTTCTCGGGTCATCTAGATACCGAAACATTTCCGCCCCCACGTGGGTTGTTCTGACCGTTCAGAAGCCGGAATCGGTCCCCATCTTCGGAATCCTCAGCCGTCTGACGCGGCGCTGACCGGGCCAGGCGGCAGAGGATTCCGCTGCCCATATAGGCCGGTAATAACTACCTGCGCGCAATGGAACCGAATACGTAAAAAGTGCACAATCAATTCAAACATTGGCTACCTAAATTACGTTCTTTAGGGGTAAGAGGGTTCAAGCCCTCCCAAGTCGCTCCTGTCAGCTCTCTAAACGGACGTGGAAACAGGGACAGCTGCTCAGAGCGCCCCATCAGAAACCACAGCAAGCACTCGTCCCCTGGGCCAAAAGGGTCACGCTTCAATAAAGCTGTCACCTCCACTGACGCTACCAGCACCCACTCCAGCAAGCCGCAACAGGCGAAGTCGGCTCCGGTGCTGAGGAAGCCTGGTACCACAAAGGGCCGTTTCACGCTTGTAATCAATTAGGAACGCACCATGACACACTGAAGAGGTGGCTGAAAGCGCGACAAAGATAGGAATCTTCTAGTCACCTCCGACGCGACAACGGAAAATGCTTTTGGACAGTGGCGTACCAACTTGTTCACGAGTGGGGGGGCCCTCGAAGCACACACACACACACACACACACACACACACACACACACACACTCACTCACTCACACACACGCGCGTGCACACACACACACACACACACACACACACACACACACACACACACACACACACATATATATATATATATATATATATATATATATATATATATATATATATATATATATATATATGCACACGGCAGCAACATGATAAAAAAGGAAAATACATTTTACATGTCATGCCTCAGAACAAGCATAGACATCCGTACCATACAAGTAAGGAGTATTTTTTAGAGAAATTTTCGTTGGGCGAGTTGGTGTACGTTCATGTTTCCTTTTAAGCACGAAGGAGCACAATCACAAGAAAGGACACAGGGGGCGCTCTGTGCCATGTCCTTTCTTGTGATTGTGTTCCTTTGCGTCTTAAAAGCAAATATAAGCAGTACTTGCAGCCACGACTGTTTAAACAATAACTATGAAGAATTTTCAAAAAGTGATAAATACACGAAGAGAAGCGCAGGAAAAGACTAGCACGGGAGATCGGGCAACAAGTGCACTTGATCGTCCTCTCTTCTACTTGTTTTTTGATGCGCCGCTTTCCTAGAATTCATCCATGCACCAGCTAGCCCAGCTACGCATTTTAAAGTGACTGCAAGAATGATTACATATGAGCATATGTTACTTGTGTCGCTCTCAGTAGTACATTTCGTAGATAAATTGGTGACATTTCTTTTCTATCAATAAGCTCTTACATTTATTGTGTTTAGTAACAGAGGTAACAAAAACTGCAGCCTAGGTTTTCCTCAATTAGTACTGACATACTTTTCTTGCCAGTCTAGAGGTTTGCCTCTACATTTTGTTTTGTTTGCTTTTAGTCCAGCTAGTGATTCTGCCATGTTATAATTATTGTTAATATATTCAGTAATATTATCAACTAGCCCAACTTTGTATTTTCTGGAACATTATCAGCGTACATGGAATTAAGCTAAATGGTGCAAGGTTTATTATAAAAAGGCCACTGAAAAGGGTATGTATGACGCATTTCATATTGCATAAGCTATGCGGTTTTGAAACAGCGCCACTTGGTAATATTTTCATTGGTGGTTATTGCTCGAACGAGCAATGCGAAATATTTATTTTGTAAACACGTGCCTTGTGCAGAAGCGCGCCGACTGATGTAGGGCACACAAAATATTTTTGCGTAAAATACCAATTCTTTTACAGAGTTTACTCATCATACTCGTGATGTATTTATCACATATCATGTGTTCGTCAAGGCATATTAATACCAGTTTGGGTGTGTTAACCCTTGTTACTAGCCCTGAACCTTAATTTCTAAGAAAAGATAAAGTGGTGCCACCTGCATAGATTACAAATCTAGCTTTGCTATGAATGTTTAGGATAAAGTAAACAGCGAGTGTAAACGGAAATGTCACAATGCGCTTCCCTGTGACGTACTGCCATCTGAGAATTCACCTGCAAATATTACAATATGAGTTCCACGTTATAAATACGATGAGGTTCAAAAACTTGCTATGCATCCAGTACCATAAAATTCCAACATTCTTAACAAAACGTTGTGGTTGGCGAAGTGAACGGCTTTGGAGAAGTCTAAAAATAGGCCGTGTGCCACTTTGTGACATTGAGTTTTGTAATTAACCTCATGAGCAAGAAGAGCAAGCTTCGCCGATATCATTTCACGGAAAAAGAATTGAATGGGAACTAAAACAATATAAAGGTCAACGAATGGCACCTTCGGCGTCGCAATTTCACCTTTTATTTCTGAAGGAAGAGTTGTAAGGGCAAGTGTGCCCTTAGAACTCTTCCTCTCAGTAAACATGGCTATGCAAGCGTCAGAACCTCACACTTGCATCGTCTAGATCTGGACTGGCATAACAACAAAGTTGTCCGTTTTTTTTCTGTCTCGTGTAAGGCAATTGCTGTTTATGGTCGGTCTAAATCTCCTGCGTCATGCCCACAGCGCCTGTTCGTAACGCGAATCAACCAAAGGCGCTAAAACGTCCCATCGCTAAATGACTCCCCACGTATTGTTAGGTAGAAGATCAAGGTACTAAATTATTTCTGATACTGCCTTTCCTCGCCATTACTTCTTTGATCTTGGTTATTAATCGTTGGTCGGCGCTAAAATAGCTTGCCTGTCACGCAACGCCACAAAACCGAGAAACTGGCGACGTCAGAATTACGAGTGCGCAATAAACCGCGCACTAGTGTTTATATTCATGATGAAACAAGCGCAATAAGCACGAAGACTGAGAAAGGACACAAGAAGGAGCGCAGAAACAGAAATAATCGACAATTTTGTGAAACAGAAATAATCGACAGGCACGACAAGCGAACAACAAGAGAAATAATTGAAGCGTTTCGAATTGAGAAAAGAGGCGATAAGTGCGTCAGCCAGGTGTCTATTGTGCTAACAGATTCTGAATTTGCCTTCTTGGACGTAACATGACTCGGTCATTTCTTTTCTTGTATTTGTGTTTTGGTGGTTAACACGTGCTTACCTGCTGTATGCCATCGGTTATCATAGCGGTATTTAGCTGATACACGCTGTTTCTGACAATACGAGGTTTTCAGTGACGTGCATTCATGTGATAAAAAAGGAAAAGAAGCGCTCCGTCTTGTCTCTTTTCTGAGTCTTCGTGCTTATTGCGCTTGTTTCATCATGAACCTTTACCAACATGCCCAACTGGCAGTCATCCTAAGTGTTAATATAACGAGCAAAACTTGATTTATTCCGTCTTGTTCCGAACGAAAGAGAAGATGGCATGGCGACGATGGTTTAGCAGAGGCTATTGTCGTAGCAGGCGGCGAGAATGGATTTATTTGCGCAAAATAAACAATTGCAGGGCTTATATAATGGTGTTGAACCGTTCGTGCGCTTATACGACATCGTTCTGTAAACTCTTTTTGTTGAGGATGCGTTTTTTTTTATCGCCCAAATCTAAGCTACTAAGGTTGTTGCAAGCTACGGTACGATCAGACAGGCGAATCATATTAATTCGGAAACACAGGCGGAATCTTCATCCACCGCCGCTCCGCGTCAGCTCTGCCCAAATAACACTCGGGCATCTGCGCGCTCATCGACTCACTTCCGCCAAGGGGATATGGCAGGCAATGCTGTACGTTTTCGAAGAAAAAACAGATGCATTTACAGTGAACTGCAGTAATATTTATTGACTGATATCTTCATAAATGCTGCTGGTTCCCGCCCTAGCTTGCGTCGACGGTGATGCAAAATTGATTTCAGGTAAAACGGAATAAATAAAGGACGGAAGACTCTGACGCCTGAGAGCCCCTGCTCAGCTGTAGCCTCCTCCACAATGCAAGAGCGCAAGGTATCAAAGCGTTGCACAGAATCTACGGTGCGTCGAGGTGAGGCACGGAAGACGATCTTCACTGCAGAAGCTGGGAATACTTCTAAATCTCACAATCTAATTTTTTGACAGTTGTGTCGAACGAAAACTTCGTCATAGTTGGTTTCCACTGCGCTGCCGGCAGTGAACGCTCACAAAAGTGGGGGTCTTCGCCCCTCCGACTTCTGGGAGTGGGGAGGCCAGCGCCCTCCTTGTCCCCCCGGTAGATACGCCTATGCTTTTAGAAGTGCCGCTGCTTTCAGAACTGAACACACGCGAAGCCTTTGTTCCAAGGCGGTATCTGCGCGGGGAGTCACGAAGTAATGCCTTGCCATCCGAAGAAAATTAGGTGTGTTGCACTGACCTTGAGAGACAGCGACATTGGTCGGCAGCGGCCTACAACACTGCCACCGCGATTCTGCCGTCCGTGGCGTCGCGCGCTTTCCACATGGGCGATTCTGTACTTGAGAGGAAAAAATTGCCGCCATTTCTGTCGGCGACCGGCGGCGCGCCTCTGCTTGTCTTGGCACAAAAAACAAAAAAAAATCGTCATTACCCCCTTGGAAACATGCCTCAACTCATATCCGACAAAAAAAATGTTACGAGATACCCGTGTCCTGCATAGTATCGCGATACAAACGATACATCGTAAGTGTATTTCACTACTGAGATAAAAATACACTTTTCAAATGTATTTTGATACGAAAAAACAGATACTAAAAAGTATCTCTGAAGTACTATTGCGATACTCCTGTATCGCGATACGGCACTGCCCAGCCCTGTGTAGGAACTATGCCGCGGCGCCTTAGATATACACGTATGCGTGGATGAGTGGTTTCGGCCACTCATGAGGTATGGAGCTGGTGTCGATACGCAGCGCTCTATTTCTTCGGCGTAGTCACGGCACCGCGTCGCCACCGGCTTGGAAATCGGCCGAGAAGACAGTAGGCCTATCGATCTATGATTTAAATTTGACTATGGAAAAAAATAGGCGCTGGATCCTTTCACAAGTAAGTGATCACTTTTTATTCTGCTGTACCTTTCGCGTGCGCGAAACGCATCGCGATTGACGGCAATTGGATCTATTGTGTTAGATATCGCGCGCACGAATAATACCGCGAGGGCCGGTTTTGTGCGTCAGCTCGCCTGTGCTCTGTGACCGCCTGGATATTGGCCGTCATTGCCGTCGGCCACCCGGACGCTCGCTCACCGAGGATTCGCCGTGGTGATGAGCTGCGAGCTCCCAATATTGGGCAGAGACCTCACCACTGCACTGGTACTCGTCCAAAACGCATTACGGCGGCCGGCAACGAGCTCAATTGTATGACGAGCGCTTGAATACACCGGCATGGGCTGGCGTGGGCTTTAGCTAGCCGACTTTAGCAGTGCCTCGGAGCTCTGTGGAAATTGGTCGTCATCATCGGCTTCCTCGTTGCTCGCTCGCAAGCCATTCGTCGTCGTTCGTGGCAGCGGCCTCAATTTTGCTTGCTCAACTGCCCTCGAGGTTCGCTGGTTCCCTGGCGGCAGCGACGGCTCACGGGCTTGCTCGAGCTGTAGGACGCCGCTCGCAGAAAACTCGCCGACACGCTGGTGGTGCCTTGGTGGAATGGCTAAGGCTGCCGCACTTGAGTTATTGCGCTATGTCGCTCGAATTGCGTTTTCGTGACATCGGGGGGAAATTATCACGCATGACATCACGGGGAAATTATTTATTGCCATATTTTGAACTGGTGTTCTTATTTCACCTTGCCATGTGCGCGCATCTTCATCCTCTCTGTCGCGTATGACTAGCCATTTGCAATCTTTTTGCGCTTTGCAGAATGCAGCAGTTGTCCACAACTTGTAGTGTTGAGTACGCTGGCGCGTGCACTGCCAAAATGTGTCTCTTTCATTCGAGGAGCTTCACAAAGAGCACTCTACGAGATATGACAACGCGAGTGGACCTGTGTCGGGAATTTGACAGTGGATTCACTGAAAGAAAGCATGAACTTCATATTTATACCGAAAAATAAAACATATCATTGTGTCACTTTAGTCTTCCGTTGTTGTATTAAGTGCGGAAATAGCGAAACAGACATAACTAAATAATTATCGCGCATTCTTTTCCTTGCCATTTGTTGCTCCCTGCGGAAAAAAAACATGTGAAAAAAATTATTAGGCCTTGCGGACAGTAACTGCAGAAAATCGTCCCTGAAGAATAAGGAATCATTTCAACTGGGGTAAAACGTTTATCCGAATGGAGTATTTGAGTGGACCGACCGTTCCTCCGGCGAGGTGCAACTGGGGGGAATAACAGTTGCCCGAGAAGCTGTAAATGCGAGGACTAAATATTTGTTCATTGAGGCGATCTGTGAGTACTAACTGTTAGACTCGCTGCCGTTTGTCCTTAAAAGGTTTAATGGTTGTGGTAGCCCCGTTAGTCCCAAGAAGGACGAAGCACACCCTTTTGCATTGGAGTGTGCCTGCGAAGCCAGGCAGCATGGTGCAACCAAACATGCCATTTCAGGCTACCGAATTTACGAAACGGACAAAGTCCAGTGCGCTGAAGGTTGGGAAAGTGTAAACCATCCTCCTCGCCGTTACTGGTTTATCCGCTGCACCCATTCCCTTTTCATCTTCTCGTTTTTATGGATATAAGAGAAGAAAATGTGTGCAAGCATCGTCGTGTTATCATCACCTGGAACACAGCACGAGTCTTCCTCATCGTGTTGGCGGAAATGTTTCGTAAGGACATGCCTGTAGTGATCACGGGGCACAATAAATAACCTGAACGCTCGAGAAAACGCAAAGAAGTGCGTGAGAACACAGTAGGAACAACGTTGGACGGAAAGGGCTCGCTGTTTTTTTCCATCAGTGCCTTGCGCGCCCGGTAGAGGCTAACGGTCGCTGCGGTTTATGGAAAGACCCATTGGAAATGGTCACGTAGTATCTCACCATTACGAACCAGAGAGTTTTTCCTGAAATTTCGCATTTCCTACGCTTTTCATTTCTGTGATCAAAACTTATATCAAGGAGGGATTCCAGGTGATGAGGAAGAAAAATTCCATTTTTAAAGTAACGCCTGACTTTTCAGAAATACCTAATCTGCAGCCTATTGATCTAGTCCCATTGTGGTCTTCATGTAAACTGATGCCTTCCCCTGTTTCCGTACTGCTGCTGAGCACCATCTCATTAATTTGAGGAGAACCAAGATTTACAAACATACACCTGCTGCTCAAATAAATGAAACCAATATCGCAAACACACTGCAGAGTGGGAAATACCTCAGGGCTCAGGAAAAACATTAGGGCGGCTCGGCACTAGTGGTGCGAAGACTTATGTACCAGCGGGGCTGAAGGCATTCCCCTCGTAATGACCCCTCGTAATGATTAGCAAAGCCTCTCTGGCTTTGCTAATCACATCTTTAGGTATGTGGATGATTTTCTTATATTCACACAGGGTAGGGACTCGTCCAGAGAAGTGGTGAACGTGATAAAGATTTTCAGGGAAAATAGCATGGGCCTTTGCTTCACTTCAGAGCTGCCCTCGAACAAAGAATTGCAATTTCTAGATTTACGGCTGGTTTTTAATGATGATCATGTTTGCTGGGGTTACCAACCAAGAAGTGTCAAACCAATGCTAGACTACAGGTCCGGACACTCTAAATTAGTAAAAAGGGGCATCGTGAAACATGTTTCATGGCAGCATTGCAGAAATCGTGTGCGCATCTCGTAAGCGAATGTTTCAGAAGCCAAGAAGTGAAGTTCCAGGAATCTGGCTACCCCCAGCAGTTGATGAATTCAGTGTGCCACAACTTAATCAAAGAAGTCAAGAAGGGGAAAAGGGGGACGCACAGAGCAAGAAGCCGCTTCAAAAAACCGCAGGATGGCTTTCATTCCCTACGTGCACGGGCTGGCACATAACTTGAAGCATATAGGAAACAGATATAACGTGGATGTGAAGTTCACAGCGAGAAACAAGTTGGCACGCTTGTGCCCTAGGGTTAACAAACCGAAGGAGTTAGGTGGCTGTACCGTGAAGCATCGAAAACCGAACCAATATGTGGAGTGTAACATGAAAGTTGTTTATATGATTCCGATTTCTTGCGGTAAGGTATACATTGGCCAATCTGGTAGGTGCGTAAATGAACGTCTTATGGAACACAACGCTGCCTTGAAAGCTTCAGCCCATTCGCATCTCGCAATGCATTGCCGTAAATGCGGATGTTATCCTGTTTTGCATGAAACAGAGATACTGTTTAGGCATAAAGATCAAGCAACACGTGAAATAGTGGAGGCATTTCATATTAGAAAAAGGGGCCCTGACTGTGTTAGTCAACCTTCCATCACGTTACACGATAAGAAGTTTGACTTTCTTGATAAGTGAAGATTGTTTGTATCACTTTGCTGTGTTCATTGTTTCTGGTCCTGAAGGCAGTTAGGCCTCTTGTTCGACTACGCATGTGCAATTCGTTCTCTTGTGTTTTTAAATGTTATTCTGTTCAATAAAAATTTCAGTTGCGAGTTAAGCGCTGTCCTGTCAAGTTCTTATATCTTCGGTCCCCGTTTTATGTGCGCTTATAAGCCTTGTGCTTCAACATCAATCCGGTGGTGGTGCGCGGCGTGACCACCCTTATTGCGCATGCGCATACCCTCTCCACACACCTCCTCTCCACTCCCCCTCACCATTCTCCTGTCATCTACCCTCTCCCATTTCCGCTCTCCACTCACCCTCTCCCCCTTCCGCTCTCCACTTTCCCTCTCCCCTCCCCTCCCTCATACCCCTCTCCAGTTCCCCTCTCCCCTCCCCCCTTTCCACTCTTCCTCTGAAACGCGAACTCCCAATGCCGAAATTCTATCCTGCGCAACGCCGCGATGAGCGCGAGCGCATGCGCTCCCCTTCCCCTGTCTCTCCTCTCCTACGCTGCCCCCCTCTAGAGCGCCTGTCGACCGCGTTCCCCGCTCGCCCTATGAAAATTAACGGCCAGGCTAGATGGAAGACACGACGCGCATAGCGCTCCTCTTCGCGTTACACGACGCGAGGTCGGTAGCATGCCCAACGAACGCCAACAGAACGCGATCGTGCAAGTGCTCCTGCTTCGCATCGCCTCATGGCCCCCTTTAGCGGGAGATGGTGTAAGTTTTAATATTTGAGATGCACTTCTACAACGTTCATCTTCGATGTAGCGGACCAAGCAAAGATGACAACGGTAAGCACGACGTTTTAGCCTTTGTTCGAAAGCTAAGGCTTCTGAGAAAGTGCCTGTGCAGGATACCTTTATAGTTATCGCTTTACCAAACGACAAACATGCGAAAATGCCAATGACGTGAAGTTTCACATATACCGGTACTTGAAATGAAAATGTGGGAATGGCAGAGACTTGGCTGTCATTTTGTATCGCTTCTTGCTTGTATGAAGCCGCGAGTAAAGGAGTCGGTTTTCGTCATTTTTTCATCCAGTGAGCTAATGCGGCTTGTCAATCGAAAGTTTTTAGTTGTGTCAGCCCATTTTGCCGCGAGCGAGAGAATCAGAATATGAGTTACGCTTTGATGCGGACTTGATTGTGATTCTGCAGATAGACTTGGAAGCGTTGTATGGAAGTGTGAATTTTCATTCGACTATTTTCCTACGTAAGGGATTTTACCTGTCTTCTGTATGTAGCATCTATGGCCGTGTATGCTCTACAAGAATATATTTATTTATTAACGCGAAAGCCTTAGATGCGTCGACGTCAGCGTCGCGTTTTGACACAACAGGTCACAAAATTATCATTGGGCCTCATCAAGACATCGCAGACCGCCAAAATAACATTACGTCACGTGATGATGCCGTCACATGACATCGTAACTTGGCTAAAGCTTGGCCGATCACGGAGGCAGTGCAAACCCAGGCGGGCTGCAAAACCTTGAAAATGCTCCCTTTCCTGGAGGCTGCGGGAAACCAGGTTATGTGCAGAAAGCTTTCGGAGGTTCCCGGATGCGATCAATACATGGACTACGAAAAAATTACAGCATATCCACGGGTGAATGATGAAGAGCTTGGGCGAAGCTTCTGAAGCAATCATGGTTACATTGTGAAATTTTCAGTAGTTTCGCCCAGCAGTAATCAAAGCGATACGCCGCTTTGATTACCGCTGCGCTCGCTTGGCGGCCGCCTCTCGAGCTCGCACCTCGGGATCCTGCCGACGAACACGAGACTCAGCTGCCTTCCGCGCCCGGCGCTCCTCGTCGACCACGGTCGGCCAAGCAGCACGACCCGGCAAGCGCACTCCTCCACGTACGGCGACGATCAAGGAGAATAAGAAATAATTACACCATTTCAAGCTAAAGGGGACCATGAGGCGATGCGAAGCCGGAGCACTTGCACGATCGCGTTCGGTTGGCGTTCGTTGGGCATGCTACCGACCTCGCGTCGTGGATCGCGAAGAGGAACGCTACGCGCGTCTTGTCTTCCCTCTAGCCTGGCCGTTAATTCTCACAGGGCGAGCGGGAAACGCGGTCGACAGGCGTGCGAGAGGGGGTAGCGGAGGAGAGGAGAGAGAGGGGGAGCGGGCGCGCGTGCGCTGCTGCTCATCGCGGCGTTGCGAGGGAGAGAATTTCGGCATATCTAGCCCGCGTTTCAGAGAAAATGTGGAAAGGGGAAGTGGAGGGGGGGGAGGGGAGAGGGGAAAGGAGGGAGCGAAAGCGGACAGCAGGAATGGTGAGGAGGAGGGGAAAGGTGGTGTGTGGAGAAGGTATGCGCATGCGCAGTAAGGGTGGTCACGCCGCACACCCCCACCGGATTGAACTCCGCCATAAGATACTTCGCATATAATAACGGGCGCAGCAGCCAGTCTGAGAGCAGCGGAACCTATAACGCCATCTAGCGTTCCTTCACCCAACCGCCGTATTGCACACATTTGTATGGGACAGCGCCATCTATTATATCGTCACCGAACTGCACTTTGTATGCATCTCTATGGGACAGTTCCATCTATGGAATGATTCTGGAGACGAGACGGCGGGGAACGCCGGATGGAGCGAAAACCGACCAGGTGATGCTATAAGGAGCTTCGCCCCTAAAAAATTGTGGCAGCTTCGCAGTAGTGTGGACAAGCCTGACGGAAGAGCGAAGCTGGCTGCGCTTCCTTGTCTCGCTTTATTCTTCCCTTTTTTGTCTTTCTCTCTATTTCTCGTATCTATTTTTTGTGTCTGTTTCTTTCTATTCCTTTCTCTCTATCTCTGTTTCTTTCTCTCCCTTTCGTTGCTTCTCTCTATATCTTTCCTTCTCTTTCTGCCTTGTTCCCTTTCTTTCTGTCTCTTTTTCGTATCTCTTTCTTTCTATGTTCTTTTCTCTCTTTCTTTGTTTTTCTCTGTATTGCAATATTTTATGTTTTTATTAGCTTAATTTTTCTCCCTCTTTCGCTTTCTTTCTATTGGTTTCATTCTCACTCTCTCTGGTTTCTTTTTTTTTCGTTACACCGTTCTCTTCTATCGCTGTCTTCTTCTAGTGTTTCAAGTGGTAAACTTCACCGAGCACAGTTCTAGTTTCACGCTCGCATCTGCTGTACTCGGTAGTTGGGCTGGACGAATTCCTGCGGCACATACCCACCGACGCGGTTTTCTGCGGACACGAAGGTTTTGACGGCCGACTTAACCAGCTCGCAGTTGAAATCCTGCGTCATCCCTCCGTCACAGGAATCAGTATAAGACGAAAGTGAACCGTGTCTTCACAGGAGTGTAGTCAATTTTTATTGTACGTTGATGCATGAAAGCTTGAGTAATGTCTAGTAGTGTTTTACAGCTACAGCATCGCCTAATATGGATGCACCGACGTTTTATAGTTCAATCTCCTATTTCCGAAACGCGTCCTTGAACTCTTCGTTGACCCCTGCATATAACACTTTAGTCTTAGAAGGAGATGGCTCTCGCTTTTCAGTCGTCAAAGGCGAATGTATAAGGGACCTTGTGAGTTTTTATTTCTTTTGTGCACGCCGCATCGGGGAGGAAAGATTCGTGTGACTGCACCGTGTGCGTAGTTTTTTTTTTCTCTGCGGCTGTGGGTTTTAATGCGATAGCGTTAACGAGCTCGTTTAGCAGAAGTTTCGGTGTCGGTTTCGGCGGCGCCATTGATTATGAGCGAAAAATCGACGTTTTCCGTGAGCGAATAGTCGCTGTAGATGCAAATAAAGAAATAAAAATATCTTCAGCTTGAGTCGCCTGGAGATTTGAAACTGCGACCGCTTGCTCCATGGCGCAATCCGTTTAGCCACTCGGCCGCCACACATACATTCGCTGGCATAATAACAACGGCGAGTTATTTATGTATTGCATTTCGTGTTGGTGATGCGCACATCTCGGATGTTCTTCAGTGACTTGCTACAGCACCCGCTTTCAAACGGCATTGGCCCGCCGTGTGGCCGTAGGGCAGTGTTTTGTCGCGCCGCATTCATGGATGTCGGACACGGAGGGCGTCTGCACTTTGGCTTTCCTTGCAGTTTGGTTTAGTTCTCCACCGAGAAGGGAAGCCATGGTACCACTTGGGAAGGTGAGACGCTATCGCGTTCTACTCTTGAAAGCGGCGCTCGAGAGTCATCCAGTTTTTTAAGAACACCACCATCACCAACTTCAAAGCTGAGTCAATATAAGCTTCGCTTGAAAAACGCTAAAGAGGGCTGTCGTTGGATAATCTAGGCTACAACATCGCCATGGGCAGCCACTGTGGGGAGGGGGTCCGTCTATTTAACAGTCGTCTCGTGCCGACTGGGCAACACTTATCATACATATGCGGCATCCGAACCGTATAGTGACGCAGCATATTTTAAGTTTGACTGGTCTGCCCGCGTTCCTTGGGCGCATGTAACACATGGTTCGACCAATCCACGTGTACACATAAAGGTACACTGGAATTCACACCCATCCACCTGGATGTTTAGCGCTGGCTCGAATGTTGTGAAGCCCCACTAAACCAAACACATAAACACGGGGTAATGGTCCAAGTCAACTGTTTCTTGGAATACATATTATATCGAAGCAAAGGTTTAATTAAGGGAAGGTCCAAATAATTGTCAGGATAATGAATTAAAATTACCTGAATGAGTTCATTGAAACAGCAGACTGTTTTTTGAACAGGTGGACTCGCTGAGGCACCTAGCGGAGCACATTACCCACACAATTCATTTTTCAATCTTAATTGCCTCTACTCTCCGCTTCAGCGTGCGTCTGTGTGCTGGCGCAGCTCGTCGAGTTCGCTTAACATAATTGAATTATTTCATTTAAAGAGCAGACAGTTTAATAGCGGATACACCGTCTAAAGGGCACACACCCGCGTGCAGCACTGTCTTATTTCATTCTAATTTCTACCCAAAAGAACCGAACATTCCCCAAATGCTGTGGCCAGGGCCGTTAAATACACTCAAACGGAACATTAAGCTTCCCTAAAGTATTTCTATTCATTCATTCATTCGTTCACTCTCGCTATGGCGATGGAGCTTCTTTTGATAGAACCTTCACCTTGCTTGGTGAGGAATTCAAAGCAGACACTTAACCCTTTCAATCCCAAAATAAATATTTTAATGTAAGCAACCGGTTTTCAATTTTGAGATGTGCATGAGTATGGTAGTCCAAAAAAAATGAAAAAAAAAAATCTTTGCTCACACTTTTCAATTAACAGTAAATAATATCCAAATTAATTTATAAATAATTAATATTCAATAATATTTCCGTTATATTACATACTTTATTACTTAATCAATCATATACAAGAGATACCAAAATGCCCAATAGCCAACATTCATATTTCCAGCGCAAAATTAAAATAAGTGCCTTATCTCTGCATGGTGAAAGAAGAAGCTGCCTCAGTGAAATGCGCGAACAGCATGACCGCTTGTGTAACTTCTTTGTTCACACGTGACCTCACTTTGTTGTATGTACAGATCATACTTGTGAAAAATACTTGTCTAGAGCAGCCGAGTGGCCGGCTGCGAACTGCAAAAGCGCCGCTTACCGGCAGTCGCTGGGTTCGAGATATGTTGGATGCAAGCGCCAAAAGCCTGCACGCTGCATGACTGCTCGCGGCCATTTCTGTTATCGGCCAGCAGATTTTCTCACGAACGAGGGTCGACGGGATCTGCGCTTATTCGCTGCCTGCTTCATCACGTGAAGCCGCCGCCGCAGCTTATCAAAGAGCAAAAAATGAAACAAGATTGCCCTAATAGATTCGTATCTTTTTGAAGCCGAAAGACTGGCAGTATTTAGGCTATTCATTTTTGCTTTAAAGTTTATAAAAAAAAGCGCCGCAACTTGAGAATATGCTTAACGCAACATATGAAATAAAAATCACAGCATATCCACACAGTGAATGATGATGAGTGGGCGAAGCTGTGAAGGTTCATCGGTAAACCGTGAATCTTCCGTGAATTCTGCCCAGTACATCATCACCGACGTGAGATCGGGCGCGTTTATACTAAAGGTACGATGAGTTCTGACGACTTGCAGCTCACTTTAATTTTACATGTACGCTGTGAATTTTCATTGTTTAGAAATCCATTGCTTTAGAAAACATCCGGCGTCTTTCGTTAAGCAGCTGGCGTCTTTTCGTTTTGCTTTAGAAACATCTGGCGTTCTTTCGTTTTGCTTTTAGAAAACATCGGGCGTCTTTCGTTGGTTTATTTCATCAATCAACGGCGTTTTGAACAAAATTTTTATTGTTTAATCACGCACAGGAGAAATCTCACCAGACACTACCTTGGAGGTAAACAATGGCTGCTAATGGGAAAGAGAGACAGAAGAAGTCGGCTTTTAGCTAACACTTACACTTCTACTAACGTTTCCTACTGGAACATGCCAATGGCTGCTAATGGGGAATGAGAGACAGAAGAATTCGGCATTATGTTAACGCGCACGCTGCGAATTTTTTATTGTTCAACAACGCACAGGAATAATCTCCAACCGGCACCACCTTGGAGGTCAAGATCTGGTACTAGCGTTACGACTGGTTACGCACTACTACGACAACGAGGGATGAACGGGTGCCGCCTTAAGGAGCTTCGCCCCTAAAATGTAAAACACCAGAAACAGTAAGGAGAAGCTTAAACTTATGAAACGTGCATAAGCGCATGAGGTTTTTTATCTTGGAAGGGTGTTTATCGAACGACGCCTGGCAGCAGACAGAAAGCAGGCTCAAAGAACAGTCCAGAATCAATAATGCAAGCCGTGTTTTTTTCTTCCTTTTTTTAGAAATTATCAAATACGTGGGCACTAAGGAAGTGAATGATATGTAGTGAAGAAGATGAGTGCTACTCGGAAAGGCAGAGGGTACCAATCAGGTGGAAAAGAAGAAGACGTTTGGTCATCTCGGCGCTTAGGCTGGTTCCGCCATTAGCACGTAACTTGTCGTTACTGTTCCTCTGTTTTATAAACCAGTGCTACTCCTAAACGCCTTATTTTAACTGGTGGAAGTGCTGGGTACTCCATAATCCTGGAACTTCGAAACCGTACGTTGCCTCCGGTTTCTACCATGTCCACGGACGAAGATCAGCAGGTAGCCGCCTCGGCTTCAACTACTCCGCCTGTTGTCTGTTCCGGCCCCATTCGGCAACGCGACCCACCTTCCTTCAGCGGTACCGATGACAAGGACGTGGAAGATTGGCTTGACGAGTACGACCGGGTGAGCAAGCACAACAAATGGGACGATGCGCATAAGCTCACCGTCGTCCAGTTTTATTTAACGGACGTCGCCAGTCTGTGGTACCGTAATCACGAGCGGGACCTTCCCACCTGGTCGGCCTTCAGAACGGCGTTCGCGGATCTGTTCGGCCGTCCAGCGCTTCGCAAGCTACGTGCCGAACAGCGCTTGCGCGCTCGAGCTCAGCAAAATGGTGAGAATTACACCAGCTACATCGAAGATGTGGTCGACCTTTGCCGGCGTGTCAACTCGGCCATGACGGAAGCCGAGAAGATCAAACACATTTTGAAAGGTGTGAGTGACGACGCATTTCAGATGCTTGTCGCCAAGAACCCGCAAACGGTCTCTGACGTAATCCAACTATGTCAGAGCTATGACGAGCTCTGGAAACAGCGTGAATCCACTCGTCGCGCCAGTGCGTCATGTGCAACGATCTCAGCTTTAACGTCGGCTGGCATTGCGGAAGACCATTCTGCCTTGCTCCTTGAGATCAAGCAGTTTGTACGCGAGGAGGTCGCGCGCCAGCTGTCTCTTGTACCCTACACCTTTGAAGCTGCCCCATCTACTTTGCCGCCATCGATACAGCGTGTCGTTCAGGAGCAAGTATCCGAGGTGCTGCCCGCAGCCCATGTACCACCAGTGGCTGCTCCGCTGACCTATGCTGAAGCACTGACCGCACCCCGACGTTTGCCTGCCGCCAACTCCTACGTTCCCGCGCGCACCTTTGCCGCACCGCCTGAACCTGTGCATCACGCTGCCCGTCCGTTCTCCCGACCAACACCACCACGCCTTCAAAACCCATGGCGCACTCCAGACAACCGCCCCATATGCTACGCCTGTGGTTTTGCGGGTCACGTAGCACGGTTTTGCCGACGGCGTGAGTTTCTCCTACGTGACGACGTGCGGCCAAACAGTTACGATTTCCCGCCGAGACCTCAGACTGCTCCATCTGGCCCGCCTGCCGCCATGGACACATTTTCGACTCGCCAGAACTTCAACAGACGCCGGTCGCCTTCACCTCGGCGCCGCTCCCTTTCCCCTATGCTACGACGCCCTCCTTCTGTCCCTGAGGAAAACTAGAAGCCGCAGTTCCGGAGGCAAGAACTGCGCAGCTTTCGAACTCTACTAGACCTTGTTTTTCGCCGTCTAATGTCGTTGCTGTCTCCGTTGAAGGTGTCCCTGTTTTAGCACTGGTTGACACTGGCGCCGCAGTGTCTGTAATGAATGAGAAACTTTGCTGCAGACTCAAGAAAGTAACGACTCCTCTTCACGACTTCGTTTTGAGCACTGCAAGTGAGCAACAAATTCGCCCTCTCGCTGCGTGCACGGCACGCATTGCGATTGCAGACGTTATTTATGCCGTCGAGTTTGTTGTGTTGCCGACGTGTTCCCACGACATTATACTGGGCTGGGACTTTCTCTGCACTCATCGTGCTGTCATCGACTGCGCCCGTGCCGAAGTCGAGTTCTCGCCGTTGTGTGCATCTGCTGCGGTCGACTCGCCACCTTCACCTGCAAAAGTTTTTGTGGCTGCCGACACACCGATACCCCCTTTCTCATCCGCGCTAGTACCGCTTTCCTGCGACATCTCTACTGGCTCACCTGTTCTTTTTACGCCTTCTGAAACCGCTGTCCGGCGCAAGTGCTTCCTGATTCCTTTCGCCGTTCTCACTATTCACGATGGATCAAGTGCAATTTATGTCTCTAATCCGTTTCCCTCGCCTTCCAAATTACTGCGCGGAGAGTGGCTAGGCCTTGCAGATGACATTGATCCCTTGTGTGCACATGTCGTTCCTGATCACTCGAATCCGCTTCATATCGACGCCGTTGATTGCTCCACGTTACCCTCTCAGCCATCGTTCACCGAAGCACTTTCTCGATGCATCGACAGCAACCTTACGGCCCAGCAGCGCGCCGACATCATCGCCCTCCTCGAGCGCTTCCGCACAAGCTTCGACCACCAGCAACCAACTTTGGGCCGTGCTTCCACTGTATGTCATCAAATCGACACTGGCATTCACGCACCTTTACGTCAGCGTCCGTATCGTGTGTCGGCATCTGAACGCCGTGTCATCGCAGAACAAGTTGACGACATGCTGAAGCGCGGCGTTATTGAGCCCTCTAACAGCCCATGGGCCTCGCCGGTTGTTCTAGTAAAGAAAAAAGATGGCTCCATAAGATTTTGCGTCGACTACCGCCGGTTGAACAAGATCACACGCAAAGATGTTTACCCGTTACCTCGCATAGACGATGCGCTCGACTGCTTACAAGGCGCCGAGTTCTTCTCGTCCCTAGACCTGCGCTCCGGTTATTGGCAGGTTCCGATGGCCGCGGCTGATCGCCCAAAAACGGCTTTCGTTACCCCCGATGGTTTATACGAATTTAACGTCATGCCATTCGGGCTATGCAATGCGCCTGCCACCTTCGAGCGCATGATCGACAACATCCTCCGTGGCCTGAAATGGCAAACCTGCCTGTGCTATTTAGACGACATTGTCATATTTTCCCGTGACTTTTCAACACATCTTCAGCGCCTCGAAACAGTGCTCACTTGCCTCAGTTCCGCCGGTCTACAGCTCAATTTAAAGAAGTGCTGCTTTGGCGCCCGACAACTCCTAATTTTGGGCCATGTCGTCTCTAGAGATGGTGTTCGTCCGGATCCGACGAAACTTCGTGCCGTTGCCGAGTTCCCTAAGCCAAAGACGATGAAAGAACTTCGCAGCTTCCTCGGCCTATGTTCCTATTTTCGTCGTTTTATCCGCAACTTTGCCTCCATCATATCGCCCTTGACTGAACTTCTTCGCTGCAACCGCGATCTTTCGGGATGGTCATCGGCGTGTGATGATGCATTTGCCACACTCCGTCGCCTTCTTACATCACCTCCAATATTGCGACATTTTGATCCACTTGCTCCGACAGAAATCCACACGGACGCTAGCGGTATCGGTCTCGGTGCTGTGCTCGCCCAGCGTAAGCCTGGATTTGATGAGTACGTCGTCTCCTACGCCAGCCGTGCGCTCACAAAAGCGGAAGCCAACTATTCCGTTACAGAAAAAGAGTGTCTGGCCATTATATGGGCAATAGGCAAATTCCGACCCTATCTGTACGGGCGCCCATTTAGCGTGGTTACAGACCACCATGCATTATGTTGGCTTTCCTCTTTAAAAGATCCTTCCGGCCGGCTCGCCCGTTGGGCACTCCGGCTCCAGGAGTACGACATTCACGTCATTTACCGATCTGGCCGAAGACATTCCGACGCAGATGCTCTGTCCCGATCACCCCTACCATCTAGTGACGAGTCGCCGCCTCCGCCTACACACGACGTATCTGCACTTGGTGTCAACGACATGTTTCTGGAGCAAAGGAAGGATCCCTGGGTTGCTTCAATTCTTAACTTGTTGCGTCGGCCTCCCTCGCAACCCATCCCTAGAGGTATGCGCCGTCAAATACAGCACTTCGTTATCCGGGATGGTTTGCTATACCGACGAAATTATCTCCCTGAAGGACGCCGATGGCTCCTGGTTATTCCCACACATCTCCGCTCGGACATATGCGCCTCCTTTCACGCCGACCCACATTGCGCGCATGCGGGAGTGTTAAAAACTTACACCCGCCTATCCCAACGTTTCTACTGGCGCGGAATGTATCGCTTCGTTCGCCGCTACGTCCGTTCCTGTATTGCTTGCCAGCGCCGGAAGAATCCAGCTTCCCGTTCTCCAGCTCCACTACAGCCCTTGCCTTGTCCTGCCAGACCATTCGACCGTGTTGGTATAGATCTCTACGGACCTCTTCCAATCACACCTGCTGGAAATCGCTGGATAATCGTCGCCATTGATCACCTTACGCGGTATGCAGAAACTTCACCGTTGCCATCTGCATCGGCAAGTGACGTCGGTTCTTTCCTATTGCATCGCATCATTCTACGGCATGGTGCACCGCGTGAGCTGCTCAGCGACCGAGGACGCGTGTTTTTGTCGGACGCAGTCGAATCACTTCTTAAGGAATGCCATGTCGTTCATCGGACCACCACCGCGTACCACCCTCAAACAAACGGCATGACAGAACGATTCAACCGAACATTAGGGGATATGCTGTCAATGTACGTCGCTTCCGACCACTCCAACTGGGACCGTGTTCTCACTTTTGTGACGTACGCGCATAATACTGCAGTACAGACAACCACTGGATTCTCTCCATACTTTCTCCTTTACGGACGCGAGCCCTCCTGCACGCTAGACACCATCCTCCCTTACCGCCCTGATGTGGCTGAGTCGACGACGGTGTCACAAGCTGCTAAATACGCGGAAGAGTGTCGCCAGCTTGCCCGCTCCCTCACTACTGCTGACCAGCAACGCCAGAAACACCATCGCGATAGCTCGACGCCTCCGGCCTCTTATGCCCCTGATCAACTTGTATGGCTTTGGATCCCATCAACCAGCCCTGGTCTGTCAACGAAACTTCTCTCCAAGTATCACGGCCCTTACCGTGTGGTCAAACAAACATCACCTGTGAATTACGTAGTGGAGCCGCTTGCGCAGTCCTCTGATCAACGACGCCGTGGACGTGAGACTGTTCACATAGACCGCCTGAAACCGTATTATGACCCCTCTGTCGTCTCCTGCCCCTAAGCCGCCAGGATGGCTCTTTTCCGGAGGGGAAGAAAATGTAGTGAAGAAGATGAGTGCTACTCGGAAAGGCAGAGGGTACCAATCAGGTGGAAAAGAAGAAGACGTTTGGTCATCTCGGCGCTTAGGCTGGTTCCGCCATTAGCACGTAACTTGTCGTTACTGTTCCTCTGTTTTATAAACCAGTGCTACTCCTAAACGCCTTATTTTAGATATTATATCTTACGGAGCATTGAATTAGAACACCAATTAGAACACCTGATGCTAAATTCTTTTCTATACCGCGGAAAGTAAGCAGGATAGTACTTTTGTTTCTAAATACTGAATGTCTAACTTGATGAAAGCATCCTGGTGTTTCAGAGGGCTGAATGGGGAAGACGAAGTTCACCTTCAGGTGAAGATTGCTTCTAACGTAGCATAATTAAATACGGTAATCAATTTGCTACCTTGAAAATGTATCGGGCTGCTATTTAAATTAAATGAATAGTTCAGCAGACATACATGAGGTAATGTTTCAAGCGGGTGTGGGACGCATGATTTATTCAATGCTTTATGGAAAAAATAAACCAAAGTAAAATAACACGTTCATTTAATCTGGTGAAGCAAAAATAAAGCAATGAGTGCACCACTGCAACGCATGCACTCAGAAATCAATCGGTGCTCCTCGGCTTTCAGTCACAAAGGCGACCCTCCTAGGTAGGGAATCACAGAGCGAATTCACGTAATGAGGAAGTTGACGAATTCGCTTCCACTTCTCTTGAATAGCTGCCCAGAGTTCGTCGGCTGTAGCAGTTGTTAACCCGGTCCTTCTGCTCAAATTTGTTTCTATTAGGCCCCAAACATTCTCAGTTATGTTGAGGTCCGGGCTTCGCGCCGGAAATTCAAATAGGGAGATGGCTAGCTTATCAAGCAATTCTTTGACGAGCCTGACAGTGTGTACCGATGCCCCATCTTGCTGAAGCCAAAAACGGCCATCGGGAAATGGGCCATCAAGGACGCACGAAAGCAATGTATATTGTAGGATACCCATGTAGTCATCGGACGTCATTCGGCCTGTTGAACGGTGAAGCGGTCCGAGGGATGTGTAGCTGACCGCACCCCACACATGGACGGATGTGCGGCCACTGGAACAGACATTATATATGTATCGATCATCGAACCTGCAGCACAAATGTGAAAATCCTCTTTAACGAAACACGGTGACGAACACACAAATTAGTCGAACCCTGTCGGCAGAGAGCAGAATAAACGAGGCTTTCATGCTTAGTGTGATGAAGCGAACTGAATGGGGCACTATCGGCTGCACTGCACTGGCTGTCTCGTCTACAGGATGCGGCTTATGCCACGTGAATAGGCTGGACGTAATTTGAAAAACGGGGAACAGAGTACCACGTCAGCGCCTAATACATAACCCTTAGACGTGGACGAAAGAATAAGAAGCCGACGTGAAACTGCAAATGGTAATGCACCACATTCGAGCGAGTAAAAAATACAAGCAAAATTAATTGGTTTTCTTTATTTCGTACTGCTGATAGCAAAAAATTCACGGCTGGATCTCGTAGACATAACGCACACAAAAACAAACGATCTCATCAAGGATATAAGCACCTACTGCAATTTTCGCCAACATGCCGACACCTTTCGGGCCGCCATACCATTCTCTGAACGTCCCACAGGGTGCAAAAATATAATAATAATAATATCTGGGGTTTAACGTCCCAAAACCACGATATGATTATGAGAGACGCCGTAGTGGAGGGCTCCGGAAATTTCGACCACCTGGGGTTCTTTAACGTGCACCTAAATCTAAGTACACGGGCCTCAGACATTTTCGCCTCCATCGAAAATGCAGCCGCCGCGGCCGGGATTCGATCCCGCGACCTTCGGGTCAGCAGTCGAGCGCCATAACCACTAGACCACCGTGGCGGGGATGGGTGCAAAAAGTCGCTTCGTTGGTAAAGACAAGGGCACGCCAGTTGTCTGGATTCCACGACTTGCATGTGGAAATAAATTCAAGACGAGCCCTTCTGTTGGATTGTTCCAGGAAAGTTTTCTTCGCACGCAGCCCTACTGTGAATGCCAGCTTCGTGGAGGCTCTGTGTTTTTGTTGGCAGGCTGACACTTGTAAAGCCGTGCTCATCCCTGATCTGCATCGCACATAGAAAGGGGTCTACTGCAGATGCGGCCACAATCAGTAGGTCTTCCTCAGGCGACGTGGCCCTTTCAGGGCGACCACGTGGAGCGTCTTCGATGCGACCTGTTTTACGGTACGCCTTTAAGACTCTGCTCAGAGTTCCCATTGGGCGTCCTGTCACATCACAAATAGCTCTATGGGTCATTTTACGCCTCAATATTGCGATCGCTAGCCGCTCTTTCTTCGTTAGCCGCGGAGGCATCGCAAATAATTGGTTTTACTTCGCGTCATTCGTCATTTGGCCATTCGCCGTTGGCGTTGACGTCAGCATTCACCGAGACGCCGATGCCATTTTTTATCTTGAGTCATGTCTGGTTCCAAGAGCCAGTGCATGCATTCCGGTGCGCATCCACGCTTATCAGAGAGTGGTCTTTCCACAAGCGACGACAAGCAAAAGCCAAAAAAAGGAGACGCAAAAGAAAATAACAAAAGTGACTATCTGTTATGATCAAATTTACAGGCTGGCATCGCAGCTAGGCTGAAGTGCACATGCCGCGTGCAGTCTTTTGGCGCATGCATCCAACATATCTAGAACCCAGCGACTGCCAGTACGCAACGCTGTTGCAGCCCCCAGCCGGCCGCTTGACTGCTCTAGACAAGTGTGATTCTATCTGTACCAGGTTGGCACCATATGTAGAGCAGATGCTAAATATGAGCTCATAAAAAAGAGCAACGCTTTATCTTTACCAGGTGCTTGCTGAGTGACCTAGAAAATTGTTTCCGATTGGAATCACTGGGCCTGAAAGGGTTAAACGGCACCAATTCAGGCATTTTCATTGTCTTGCGGTTGCTTGCTTAAAAAATAAAATGGAAATATTATATATTTCTCTTGGTACTTTTCATAGTATAAGTTGTGAATAAAGCTTTTCAGGTAGGCACCAGAACTTTGCACTGTACCCCGAGCAGGCATGGTGGCCTTCCAGGATGACTTGAGCTGGCTGTGCCCCTAATAATTTCGCTCCAACAGCGCTCACTCATTGGATGTGCCCAATATTAGTACAGTTGAAACCCGCAATAACGAAATCGGGGGGGAAGCACAAAATTTTGCTCTTGCGGGAATTTCGTTGGCGCGAGAATGCGGAAGAAAAGACGTGGAATTTACAAAAAACATTTTATTTCCAAAACTCAGTAAGTTTGCTTTGACGGGCCTTAACATGCAGCATTTTCATGCCTCTCGATCGGGAATCTCGTTTGCCACGGCACAAAGTTCGCCCCATGCACTGGTCAGTGACAGCGGCACTGCGCTGTCACCAGTACCGTCATCAAGTGCGCATACAGGCAAACCTTCTTCCGCTGGATCAGCGCGAATCAGCGCAGAATCGTTGACAGCGAGCTGCACGCAACGCCGAATTCTTCGGCGATGTCCGTTTTTAGATGCGAAGTATCTTATGGCGGAGTTCAATCCGGTGGTGGTGGTGTGCGGCGTGACCACCCTTACTGCGCATGCGCATACCCTTTCCCCTCCCTTCTCCACTTCCCCTCTCCCATTTCTCCCTCACCCACTTCCCCTTTCCACTTTCCCTTTTTCCCCTCCCCCTTTCCACTCTTCCTCTGAAACGCTGGCTAGACATGCCGAAATTCTCTCCTGCGCAACGCCGCGATGAGCATCAGCGCATGCGCGTTTTCTCCCCTCTCTCTCGTCTCCTACGCTGCCCCCCTCTCGCACGCCTGCCGACTGCGTTCCCCGCTCGCCCTGTGAGAATTAACGGCCAGGCTAGAGGGAAGACAAGATGCGCGTAGCGTTCCTCTTCGCTTTCCACGACGCGATGTCGGTAGCATTCCCAAAGAACGCCAACGGAACGCGATCGTGCAAGTGCTCCGGCTTCGCATCGCCTCAAAGTCCCCTTTAGCGGGAAATGGTGTAATTTTTTCCTGCCTTTTTCCGCCTAACTGATGATTGCAGCCTTATCTTCCAGCGTGATGAACTTCCGCTTTTTCGTTGGAGGCGGCATCTTCGCAGGCAGCGAAGTCGGACGAAGCAATCGGAACACACAGTTCACGTTGCACCAAGCGACCAAGCAAACGCTCCACAAATGGCTCCACACACGCGACCATGTGCGCGCAAAGCCGACAAAGCCAAGCAAAGAGCCAAGCCAACGAACGAAACTCCATGAGGAATGTGGATTTGGCTACGTAGTCCGCGATAACGAGCAGGTGTTTCGGCAAGCCATCACCATCATCATTGTCGCCATCTTTTTGTTGTTTTGTAAACAATGGTGGCGGCTGCTTCTCAAGTGCGCTGTAGCGATAGTTTTGCACAATTTAAGTGTATCATGAATGCATTTTAGCAGTTTTCGAATGTATATGTTGCGAGAGTAGATTATTTGCGCACTCGTGTTTCAAAAATTTCGTTAATGAGGGACTGCGGTATGAATATCTTTCGTAGTCGCGAGTTACGAAATGCATTGACTCCTATGGGCGTTCGCCGGTGCTCCGAAAATATTTCGTTGCGGTGAGAATTTCGTTCCCTCGGGATTTCGTTATCGCGGGTTTCGACTGTAGCGTCCTCTGATGAAATGAACTTTTTAAATGCGAAGCATTTCTTAGCGAACCTCGGGCATTTTGAGCGTTTCTATCTACGTATCTATCTATCTATCTATCTATCTAGCCGCCTACGTCTGGGTGCCCTCATGATCGCCTCCTTAACTTGGTGTAGACCAAAATTGGCATGGGGGGTAAGAGGATTTGACGAATATGATTGCCGGGTCATGACATGAACAACGTTAAAATCCTGCCGCGTACGTCGTCAAACCCTTTCCACTAGACACGTGTGGCGCATACCCGTTTACCACGGGCCGCGGTGTACGGGTATGCGCCACAAGTGATTGACAGTTTATACATACCCAGGAACGGCGACAACAGACATTGATAACTTAAATGCTAGAGCGTTAAGGAAAACCAACATCGGCAGCGCTGACTCAACGAATGGAAAGAATGAAAATTAGGATCCAAGCAGGAATCGAACCCAAGCATTCTGCGTGGCAGTCAGGTATTCTACCACTGAGCCACGCCAGGTCTGTAAACTGGTTTGGAAAAACAGCCGACGCAGGTGCAATATCGGTGCAACGTCAATTGTGGTTGTGGTGCTGGCTATCTAATTTTACAAAAAAGCAATAAACACTACATGATACTCCTACGATGTGTACTCCTACGATACAGGCGTCATATCAGATTAACGTCTGTAGTTCCAGTGTTGGCTCCGCTTTTATAGCAGCCTAATAAACATTACGTTTCTATTCCTATGATTCAGCAAGCTATATTGAAGCATTGCTCGACACCGGAGGAATATATTATTGAAAGTTACATATATTCACATCACCGCACCGTAAAATGCACTTCGTCCACCAGAGCGACGCAGTGTCCTCTTCATTTCTTACGAGGCTGGGCGATGGCCTCATGCTGACCGAGGATGATGCCAGATTGATTGACAGCCACTTTGTAGACTAGGCTACGTCGGCCACATATGCCCAGGTAGTCTACGAATACGATAAACACCATCCTACTGATGTTGGTCTACGTAGCACTATCCAGGTCTACCAGCCTCGATGGCCTATACCTCCCCAACGCGAAGGGTGGCTTTAGGTTCCGACTTGTCGCCGACTCTGTCGACAGACAATTTGTCGACGAAATGACCGAGGCATATACGAATTCCAACAGGTCTACTATACGACATACTTCACTACACATGAACCGCTCGTCGCCACGATCACGACCGGATCCTATAACAAGTCATGACCAGCTGCTGGTGCTTACTGATCACGGTGATAATGCCCTTGTTCAAGAACTGTCATAAACTTCTTGCACACATGCAGACGGGTTTGTGAAACGTGCATGCGTTCTCGGGACACTTATAAGCACTACATATCAGCTTACCGCTTCTGGTGTTGGTAATACCCACGTTGCCATTGGCAGCGTTACCCAACCCTAAACAACTGGTTATATAACACATATGCGGCTCTTCAACATATATAAGTGTGCGCATAAAATTTATAGAAATCTTTAGCGTCATTTTGTAACGTGTCGCTCAGTAAAAAAGTTACGCCACAGTCACCTACCCGCCGCATGCTTCGCATAACATCGACACCCACGGTACGTGGGATCTGCCGAATTTTTCTAAACGCAGTTGTAATTTCCTGCAGCGCCATACTGAGATCAGGAAAAGAAACAAGTTACTCGACTACCCGTGCTACACCCCCTCGCATTTGATTCGTTTTCGTTTTTTTTCCTTCTTATTTTCGACCTGCTTACATCCCGGCTGAGGTCTCTATCGCGGCTCGAATACGATCGAAAGTGCACCGTGTGAGGAAACATTCAGCGCGAATGGCGTATTCGTAGACACGACGGCGTCGACACCGCTGCTGGCTGGGCTCAATGACACCGCCCTGATACTGCATAAATAAGAAGCCGCAGGAGAATCTCTCCTGCGCACGCGGACGGAATTCTGGCCCTAGAGGTAAACCCTCGCGTATTCGCGTTGGCCCACCATCCTACTACCGAGGCACCTAGCAGAAGAACCATTTCTTTTTCCTGAACGGAAGAAACACGTGCGCAGTTAAACGCTTCAGCACTTACAAGTCAGTACGGGTGAGTCGCAAATGAAGCTCTTCACCGACGACGTCGCTTGGCTGACTGGCCGCCTCGCCTTCCGTCGAAGAAAACGAGGCTTCGGCAGCTTCGCACTCCGACGGCGCGCGCTGAAACACTAGCCGCGAGAGCTCGAAGAAGCATACCGCGCTCCACTTGGCTGAAGTCGGTGAAATGTAAACCCGTTATCCTTGCGAGCTCTTTGTTCCAAGGTTCAGCGGGTGGAGCGTCTGCACCGCTATCCATCGCAGCCATGATCACGGAGAGCACGGAAGCAGCCATTAATCAGGGGCAGTGGCCGCTTACGCATCCGATGACGTATGATGGCGCCCTATGATTCGCTGAGAGCAATGGTTCAGTGACAACAAATCTCCAGTGCCAGATTTGAGGACAGAAAATTTGAGGAAGAAATATATTTGATCTTTGATTACGAATTTCTCCACTAATAAGTCATCTTTTTGCACCGAACAAAAACCTGCACGCATTCTCGAATGCCCATCTTTCGTCCCGTATCAACTTCGTGTTGCACTTTAGTGTCCCTTTAGGAAGCCCGGTGAGGCTCCGCCAGGGGCGTAGCCAACGGGGGGGGGGGGGGGTTGATTTTTTCAGTTTTGCTTGCGTATATATACACGCACACATACAAACGCACGCACGAACATACATAAAGTATGGTTGAACCCTCCCCCCCCCCGAATAAAATTTCTGGCTACGCCCCTGGGCTCCGCCAAGACGACGGAAGCGCGCAGCCGGTCACCTCCGCGACTAAAGAAGTAGTTCCGTTTATGCACTCGGCAATGTTCTCCGAAGCTAGGGTCACCGACTGTCCGGCTCATGACGTGAGTCTAGAGTGCGCGCTAATTGGTGCATGCTTGTGTGCATCCACCTTCGAGGAGGAAATTCCACGGAATCCTAATCTTGGATGCCACTATAGTCCGTTTCTCCTTTGCTGCTTCACATACGAGGGTATCGTGATGCAAAGAGCGGAAGCACTTTCGTCTTTTATATTGGCTCGTTTCTTGTGATTCTTCTTTTGTGACATACATTGACAGGACTGATTTTTCATTAACTGCCTAACAGGTTATCAACCCATAACATTCGTGTAGTACTAAATGCCATCTGCATGGTAACTTCACGTTCACTAAGAGTTCTATGTTGCAGTACCATGCTCTCAGTGAGTAGCACAAAATGAAAGTACAAGATTTTCATTTGGTTGCATGCTGCTTTATTATTATAATACTTATGTGAACAGACGGACAACTAATCCAAGTAAGGTATAGGGGATGCTAATTCTAATAACTGTGATATAAGTGAGAAGAAATTAAAATAATCTAAAATATAACTTGCCGCCAGGAGGGGCCCGCGGGAATTTATTATGCATTCCGGCAGTATGCTAGGGATTATTGGTCACCTGCCAGCTCGTGAAAATATCATGTGCTACGTCAGGCCAGCAGGCAGAAGAAAGCCTCTACAAGGAGGCGTCCCTCTAGAGCTAGATGTGTATTACCATAGCTGAGACTTCAATATGCAGAAGGTGCAGCAGCAGCGCTAATCGGTGTGCCCTAACGTATCTCGCTTTTGCACAGCCGGGTGAATCCGCCACCGCCACTGCCGGCCTGTCGGCTAATGTCTTCTCGTGTATCGCCTGAAGCAACCGCCTGAAAAGGTGAAAACCATTTCTTTTCCGTGCTTTACATGTATAACTTGAAATCAGTATCAGATTAAATGCTCAGAAAACGGCCAAACTGGAATCAATTCTAGAAGTGGTGAATATGGCGGTGGCATACATGAGGAGCATAACAAATGCAAAGGTTTTCTACAAGCGCGAACACGGTTTTCCGGCTGCTCTGGCATTTTCGCTCGTTTTTCACTGCTCAAGTGTGAATGCGCCATGAAGGGCACCTCGCCAGGCCTCACCATTTCGAGCCGACAAGTGCAGTGCATACACTGCGTGCTCACGATGACGTCTGCCAAATTTGGAACCTGACGCGCCGGGAAAAGAGGTCAAATTTCAAACTGATCGCCCCTTGCCCTTCGTATCGCGGGCGTTCACTTCAATATAGGAAGGGGGGTGGGGGTGGACAAAGTACAAAAAAGAATGGGCCTAGTAGTTAACTCCGGTGACCCAGCTGTGTGACATCACTGATCCTCGTACATACGCAGCGCGCCTCATGACGCTCCACGCGAAATCAGCTCCGGCTAGGCAAGTGTAGCTAACGCAACAAAACGGGCCAATAAACTGTCAGTATGATCAATAAAAATTAGCTGAATAAGTTCCTTGAAAGAGCAGACTGTTTTCTTGTGAACGGCTGGGATCACTGAGGTAGCTGACGGAACACATTAACGACGCACTTCTTTCTAAGTCAGGACTGAGCCTCAGACTAGTTGGTTCATGTTTGTAACACCGCTTCAGCGGTGCGACGGTGTGTTGCCGAAGCTCGTCGAGTGAGCTTAACCCCCGTATTCATAAACGCTCCTCGACTTGAACTTGACTTGCCACCGCCTTCAACGCGTTTCGAACGCGCTGTTTTTAGGCTGTGCCAAGGCAGCACAAACGCGTTTCGAACGCGCTGCCCAAGGCGGTGGCAAGTCAAGTCGAGGAGCGTTTATGAATACGGGGCTAAGTTAATTGAATGAGTGAATTCAAAGAGCAGATAGTTACCTTGTGGGTGCGCGCCATCAAGATGCGCACACCCGCAACATGACAGCCTTTTAAATGCGAAGCATTTATTAGCGAACACAAGCAAACCGTTTCTTTCTATCTATCTATCTATCTATCTATCTATCTATCTATCTATCTATCTATCTATCTATCTATCTATCTATCTATCTAATGAGCCACGCCCATCACCCTGCTGGTGTCGCAGCAACACTTGCTGCACACTACGGTGCGCGCGGTCCACTCTCTCGCTTCAAAAGAAGTAGCCGACTTGCTACCCAGGGGAGTTGGCTTGGTACGCGCAGCAAGGGGGGCAAACACAGTGCTCTGTGTGTGTTTAATGTGCCCTGTCGTTCAGACGCTAGGGCGCGAGTGTAGTGGCCCCACGACTTCGTATATTTTCCGTTTAACCTTTACCTTCCTTTTTAAATAAATTTTCTTTTTTCAACTTCGAGCTTCAGTTGTTTTTTGGAGCAGACAACCCGAACCACACATCTGGCGCCCAACGGCTATTGCTGTGTGCTACCAGCAAGCATTGAGGCCACACTGGAAAAACTGCTGGAACTCATGGAGCACCTCGACGTCGCCTCAGCAGTAGTCTGCGCAGCGAGGGGACATGCCGAGTCCGTAAACTACCTTACAGCGAGGCGCGTGGTGATCCCGACCGACGGCGGAGGACAAAGTCTGGTGCCACCATTTGTGCAGCTGGGCACACCGGCGCAGGCCAACGAAGAGCCCGCGCTGGACGGCTAATCTGGCTGGAGACAAGCTTTCGCTACTAGCGGGCTGATCTCAAAAGTCAGTGCCTGGCAAAGAACTTCCTAACCAAAGAGACTTATAAGGGTCCTGTGATCACAACTCGTTCCAAGGTTGAGTAAATTGCTTATCCTCTTCAATAGATGTCTTTTCACTTCGTTTTGACGAGGAAAATATCATGGGACCCAATCGAGTCGTTCTTTGGCTGACTGAGTATTAGCAGAATCAAATGATCAAACGGACGTCCGTGCCTTGCTCGCAGGCGTTGAGAAAACCCTCAAGACCGGTGTCGCATCCGCGTCGAGTTCAAGCAACATAATGACAGCAGAAGAGAGTGATTGCTTGTCAACGCTGCAGCAACAAAAAAAAAACACACAAGGGAGGAAACCAGCGAGGAATTCCCTGCAGATGCACGTAGAGAGCTCATAGAGCGACTAAACCGAGATAAGCCTGTACTTCCCACTCCAGATGTGGCCGCATTGGCTACGGTCGGTGGCTGCCTCGCAAGAGCCAACGGCGGAGGACAAGGTCTGGTGCCACCATTTGTGCAGCTGCGCACACCGGCCTAGGAAAACGAAGAGCCCGCGCTCGAGATTTTCGACGAAACGCAAGAGAAAGAAGCAGAATGCGGCGACACTAAGATAAACCATGGAGAGTCCGACTCCTACGGGGACGGCGGGCACGCTGCCGGAGCCGGCGAGAACGAGAGCACCGCGGATGATTTGGTGGCCCCAAACCAAGAATGTAGGGTGACTCAGGGTGACGACAAAGGGACACACTCGCTCCTGTCATCTTCGGTGGCGTTGTTTTCCAGAAGCACGCCGGAATGTGTTAGCGGAAGGCCAAGCCACGGGGACGACCTGGTTGAAGATTCTGCGCCGCGGGAACGCAAGACGCTGCTGCTAAAGCCTCGCTCGGTAACCGTGGGAAAGAACAAGGAGGCTGCTGCCGTGCCCGAGGACCTCAGCCTGCACCTAAGGCCTCGTGGCTCAATTTTGGAGGAGCGCGACCCGTTCACACGGCTGCCCGAGAGCCTAAGATCCAAGCACGGCTGACTCGACAGCGTGAGGGAGAGCGCCAAAAAATGCGGCACCGAAAACCCTTTCGGGACAGTCGCAAGGATAATAATAATAATAATAATAATAATAATAATAATAATAATAATAATAATAATAATAATAATAATAATAATAATAATAATAATAATAATAACAATAATAATAATAATAATACACTTTATTTCAACATCAACAGGAATGAATAAAACACTGGTGAGGCTACAGGGTGCTATCAAAAAACCTCTAACGGCTTGACAATGGCCAGCGCCCCATTTACAAAACTACAAAGAAAAACACCAGTGGACAGCCAATAAGCGCAATTAAGGAAAAGCCTATAAATATAGCGACGGCTTATAGGTTCATTTGTCAGTTTATATGTAGATGACAGGACTATAAATGGGGAGCGGCGGAAATTGCACCTATAAAAGATAACTTCAGTAGATATGGTAGGCTACCTAATTGCTTAGTTTATCCCATTAGCGGAGGAGTTAAGAGCCTGTGGCAGCAAGTACATCTGTATTTGGCGGCCATAGTTTGCACGAGTGTAGGGAACTTTCCACGTGTGACTGCTTCGTGCAGCGTATGTTTTTGCAAGTGAAGTCAGGGTGGCGAATTTGTCTAGAAATGATTCCTTATTTTGGCGCTATGTATGATACCGTTTCAATAGAAGTCTGTTGAACAGGTTCGGCAATGATGTTATTCCAAGATCTTCGAATATAGATAGGCCTTCTTTGGGCATCATATGGTTCATTGGAGATGATTCTTACTGGAGGTGGAAATGTTTGAGGCCCGTGTACTTAGATTTAGGTGCACGTTAAAGAACACCAGGTGGTCAAAATTTCCGGAGCCCTCCACTACGGCGTCTCTCATAATCATATCGTGGTTTTGAGACGTTAAACCCCAGAGATGATTCTTACGGCTTCTTTCTGCAGGCCGTGGATTTTGGACAAGCGTGGTTTTTGGTTCGGGTGAGGCGCTCAAGCGTCGCCTTGTGGTCATGGAGACAGCGGCGTTCCGCGGAGTGTGGCGGGACCTCCTACAACGGCGGAGCATAGACCACTGTCAAGAAAAGGGGATCATGAGGCGATGCGATTCAGCATTTTGACATGTAGAGCCTGCGTTTCAGAGGGGGAGTGGAGAGGGGGGAGGCAAGGGGGAGATGGGAAGTGGAGAAGGGAAGGGGAGAGGGTGAGGGGAAAGGGGAGGGGAAATGGGAATTGGAGAGGGGACTGGAGAGTCAGATGAGGCGTGTGGGGAGGGCTTGCGCATGCGCAGTAAGGGTGGTCACGCCGCACACCACCACCTGAACGAACCTAACAAACACTGCTGCTGGAGCGGCGATGGTCCACCGGCATCCACGTCAGCTCGACGCTAGGGGCCGGCTCTATTCGATATCGCGGCCAATACTCTGTACATGTCGTTGCACGCGTTCAGGGAGCGCTGCAGAAGGTGAAGAGGAGGACGAAGAATGCTCGTGCCGGGTCATGAAAATGATAATTTTGGGTCACGACATTTTACGCCGAGCTAGAACAGCTTCGCTACTACAACAGATGAAGAAATACATCGTTCCATTCTAACTTTTCACGTGCAAATCTTTAAATAAAGAAAAAAAAGCTTGGAGGACGCTTCAGTTTCGCTTTCAAGAGTAGAACGCAATAGCTTAACCGGGCCCCTTGTGCATCGCCTTCTTAATTGCTGGCCTGACTTTGATTATCGGTGCATGCCCAACCACGCCATAAGGAAACCAACGACTGATTGCACCGAGTCACACAAGGCTGGATGACAACATAGCTGGTGGGCACGTTTCATGTCCTCTTGCTAAGCTTCTGTACAGAATGCTTGGGCCGTCACGGAGTGCGTGCCGGTTCATGGTTATGATAATTATCAGTCTACAACACACTGCAAGCCAAGACTGTAATGTACAAGTAGAGACAACGAATAAGGCGCAGGAATATGTGATTCTTCGAAGAGATGAACTCTTCAAAGCGTAGATCAGGGCAGCTCTTCAGCCAAAAAAAAATTGCAGTGGCTTAGCTCGGCTATGCCAGGATATACGTAGCGTTAGCAAAGGTTCAGCTGATTATTCTTAGCTTTCCAGATTGTCTAGGATTATTAGCCTTCTTCTGTTCATTCTTCGTACGCTGAACCGCTAATATCCAGACAACTACTTCTGGATCCGATGACATAAGCTTCTCGGCTCTTCTGCGCCGTTGAGCAGCATTTGCGCTCTCCTTCTCCATGGCGTTACCCACCCGCAAACGCCAGTAAGAGGCGCTATCAAGCGGCACCAGCGCACTGTCAAACGGCGACTGCACAGCGAAGGCGAATACACCATCTCCCGCTAAAGTTGACCATGAGTAGATGCAAAGCCGGAGCACTTGCACGATCGCGTTCCGTTGGCGTTCGTTGGGCATGCTACTGAGCTCGCGTCGTGGAACGCGAAGAGCGACACTACGCGCGCCGTATCTTCCATCTAGCCTGGCCGTTAATTCTCACAGGGCGAGCGGGGAACGCGGTTGACAGGCGGGCGAGAGCGGGCAGCGTAGGAGAGGAGAGAGAAGGGGAGGGCAGAGCAGCAGCGGCGAGACGCGCGCGCATGCGCAGCACGGCTCATGATGACCCCCGCGAAACCTGCTCTGGCTAGGCAAGTGTAGCTAACGCTAAAAAATGGCTTCCACGCGTTGTAACAGCGAAGCTGTTTAGCAAATCGTTCCTCGTGAGTCGATCGCAGAAAACTGTCACCACCTTCGCGGGTGTGTACCACTGTGCGGCAACCTGAGAAAGAGTACAAAGAGAGAGTGACAGAAAGATAGAAAGAAGTAAACAAACATATATATGGAAATACAGATATAAAGAAAAAGAATGCGAAAAATTTGTGCCGGACAAAAATCTTCACGAGGGTGGATCGGAATCTGAGTACCCCAGATCCGAAGGCGAGCGTCCTAACGACTCGGCTATCCAGGCAAGCTAGCAGGTCGTAGAGTAGCCTCGTATATTATAGTTTAGGAAGTGGGTGGGAAAGGGAAGTGAACGTGAGGAGCAGATATGCGATGGTGAGGAGGAGGCAAAGGAGAAGGGGAGAGAGTAAATAGTAACGCATATAGAAGGAGAAATAGAAAAACAGAAAGAGACAAATGCAGAAAGAAAAGAGAGACAAAGAGAACATCAATGAAACAGAAGGAAAGAAGCAGAGAGAGAAAAATAAGGCAGAAAGAAAGATGAAGCAAGCATCGCATCGTCTATCGACTAGATACCGCCCCACTGGCCAAGCCGCACGTGCACAGTAGCTAAGCCACGCCCACCAAGAGAGACACCGCGTGCCACCTCCGTTTATAGCCTGGCTGCGTACTCCTGAAGAGAAAGCTCCGCATCTCGATGCTAGAAGTGTTGTTCGACGGGGAGTACGAGAGGTGACGGGTCCGTGCTTCGCCGTGCGAGGCTTTGCGGAACTTATGGCAAACTGCAGGCATTTTTTCCTCGCATATCTTTTTTTATTTTCTAAATTACAGGGAAAACTTTTACTCTGCCTAACTCTCTTATCTAACCTCCCTCCACCCCCTCTTCCGCGTCACGCCGGCGATCCGTTTAACTCTGCGTCGTTTACGCCCCGACGCTGCAGATGGAAACACCGGCGACGGAGATTGCTGACCGGCGCCCAGGACCAGCGCTCAGGCAGCGCGACGCGGCCGAAGCTTGTCGGGTACGCCTAAATTAACTGAATTATTTAGTCGAAAGAGCAGACAGATTCTTTGCGGGTAGGACATGTAGATGGCGCACACCTATTAAATAGCAGCCTTCTGTTATTGTAATTTCTAGGTAACCGAACCAAAAGTTCACGAAATGATTGGGCTAGCGCCGTTAAATACACTCAAATGGAACGCGAAGTTTGCCTAAAGTATTTCCATTCATTCATGCGTTCATTCAATCGCTCATTGCTCTGACTATGGAACTTTTGATTGAACATTCAGCTTGCTTGGCTAGAAATTCGTTCCAGGAATATAAACGGCACCGTTCCATGCAATTTCATTGTATTCCAGTGGTATGATTAAAGGAAAAAAATAAAGACATTTTCTTTTTCTCTGAACTTGTGATTGCACAGGCTGCGAATAAATCTATTTTAACAGATAGCAAACATTTTTCGTTCTAACCTGATCATGCATAGATGTCTTTAAGGAAGACATCAGCTAGCTCTGCCGCTAATTATCCGGCTCCAACAACCGTGCATTGTATTGCTTATGGTCGTAAACACACCAAGCAAACCAGCCAACTTCTATTCAGTTACAAACGGAAAATATGAGTATGCTTCGTCCACAACCGAATTCAGCCAGCTGATGTTAACTTACGTTGCGGAATATGTGAGCCATGCCAATGCGAACAAATGTTGAAAAAATTGGCACCGGAAACGACGCAATTTGAGTCGGTCACTTCCTAGCATTTGTGTCTTTGTTGTTCGCATGTATGTCACGTTGTAAAGGGAAGTTAAATCTAGGTGCTTGTGCAACCTATGTGCTGCCCTTTAAGTGACGTGTGTGTGTCGGTAGTTGTCGCTCTGCTGTTTTTTCCCTGCTATACATTGTAGCTTGTAGGCGCCGGTAGAATTATATCTTTTTGACTACAAAGCTTTCGCTCTCTCTTCCCTGCTATGATCTAGAAGTCTAGGCCATAGATTTTTACGTGTGAAACTTGGAGTGTATCATTGAATCACATGCATATATTACCTTCCTGAGCGATGAATTTTCATGAGTGGACTCTCAGAGTAATCCTTTGAAGAAATATATATTTTTTTTGTCTTTTATGTCGCGAATTTGTTTAGAGTTCTTGTTGTATTTCGAGATTGCTCACTTCATTAAGATTTTGCAATGGGTTGGGAGAACAGAGGTGCCATGCAGGATGGCCCGAGCTTCTTGGGCACACGAGTTTGCTCCGAGCTCGCACTACGGCAGTCATGATAGTGAGACAGTGCGGAGCGCGCGATAGCAGCGTTGATAAAAACGGCTGCAAGAACGAACATGGCGTCACAAACGCATGTGCGACATTTGTGACGGTTTTCAAAGGAACACCGCATGCGAGCGCGTCAGCGTAGCCACGCAGTCGACATTTCAACAGTGCAATGGCCTCAGCTTTTATATCGCGCTATCTTTTTACCAACTGAACATCGCGCCTCCCACAGGTGTGTTCGTGGGCGACTGTCCTCTTTCGGGCAAGTTATTTCCTTCCACCTAAAGTCTCTGCATTTTTCCAGTCTCGCCTAAGTACCGACAACTGCCTCTTTTCCCGGCCCTCTCTCACGCGCAGCCGGTGTCTGCCGCCATTTTCTTCCTAACTTGGAAGATTTACAAATCCACGTACGTCTAAGTACATCAGCCACGCATCTTTCAGCAGAAAATATGCTAGCGTGACGCGCGTTTCTCCTCCCGCCAACCCCCCGTCATTAGTGAGCGGGGGACGCGTTTCACCAGCTGCTTGAAAAGTGTTAGGAAGAACATGGCTACCGAAAACGAGCGTTAGCTAATGAGATTCGTCGGTGGCGCTTCAATGGTTGTCCGTACTTCAGAAAGAACAGGGAAAAATCTTGGTACTTTAGTTCCACCTGCAGCATGGACATTTCCACTCTCGAAGGCAACAAGGGCGCACACGCAGCACTCTCGCGCAGCTCATTTCGCTTCTCTGGATTATTACAGATAAATAAATAGACAGATTACTGCTACTTACATTGCACGCCTCAAAATTTTCATGCAGTGCCGAATCGGTAGAAACAATGTCTCCAACAGCATGTAAATAGTAACATTTCTCGCTGGAGATGCCACCAGGGCAGCTTACTTCACCGCTGTGAGTGGTACGTCGTGAGCGCGGCGAGATTGAATGCGAGACATCGTAGCCCCGTAATGATATAGCCTTTGGTTCTTCGTGCGTGTGTGCATAGTCCGTGTGATTAAACTCGTAGATGAATCGTGCCTCTTCTGGGGTTGCGGCGTGAGCACTGCTCCTCGGCAAGAGCAAACGCGGTGGGCAGACGCGATCTTCGCAGGGGGCGTCTGTCACTCAAACTGACTGAAGGGCGAACTAGGGTACAAACTCGTTGATTCTGAAAAGGCCCCAGTTCAACTCGTGACTGTCATAGCGCCAGTGTGCCTGTCAAACGTTTGATACGGTGGACGCTAAGCAGGAACTTCTTTGCATTTGAAATAGTGCTCAAGTAGTGCAGCTTGCACTACTTGAGCAAGGTTGTAGCCATCAGAGGAACTTGTGATCACCTAGCATCTTTCAGCGTTTTGGGTGTCTCGTCTACTCAGTCTGCTCGGACCGCTTCGGAGTTAAGACTACGTCAGTTCGGTCTCAATTTTGATGGTAATAATTAGCTAGGTCTTCATTAAAATGACATTGAATAGTTTGTCCGAATTGGTAGTTTTCATCAGCACGGCATTAATTACTCAGCTTTATTTGGTAAGGCTTTATTTAGCGTAATTCTAATTCGCACGATCCTAATTAGCATTGTCCGAGGTATTATTGTCCTAATTAGCTTGCTTTTAATGAGCACATCCCCTAATTAGCATCGCGTTAATTAACATCGTCTCAATATACACGGCTTCATTAGCGTGGTCTTAGTAACATGTGGCTTAATTAGCTCGGTCTTAGCGTGACCTAGCTTAATTTTCTTGATTATATGATGTCCTGACTTAATTACCTAGGTATACCGCCCAGCCAATTAGCTAATCAGCCAGGCGCACGTGGCCGGGGAGTGAGCAGAGGATGAGTAAGAGGAGGAAGAGGAGGAAGAGGGCGCGCGCCGGTCGAGCAACGTGCTAGAATGTACAGGCCGACCATGATTACACTCGTGGCCTAGGCGATTAGCTCCGGCCGCAGTGTTTTGAGGCGCTCGGCCGGAGATAATCTCAGAGTACATGGTGCTGAATATTCTAAAGGATACTTAGTGCAGACATTAAACGCTTGAAAAGGAATTTAAACAGCCCGTACCTCCAAAAAATATCGTCAGTAAAAGTGTCTGGCACATTTCTTGCGTGGGTGCACTTCTGCACTCAGTGGAACGACAAACAAATGAAAGAAGATGCCTCTGGTTTGACGACACCACCCAACTTTGTCGACCGCCCTTGATGTGACGCCGCGTTCCATCGTAACCAATGGAACGCAGAGGGCGCTCAGGGAAGGATTTAACCTTTTCGCACTGTTAGCTCGTTCAAAAGGGGCTGTCGCCAGAGCTTGAAAAGATTCCGAGGCCCGTATTCACAAACACTCCTCTACTCGAAACTCGACTTCAAGGAATCCTTGAGGACTCTCTCGCGTTGCAGAAAACACTCTCGACTCGAAACGCTCCTCGAATGGAGAGAATCCTCAGTGTGCTCCTCGAGAATCTCGAGGTAGGTCAGAAGCTCCCTTGAGCGCTCCTCAGAACAGTTTGCAGGCAAACATGGCAGGCGTACCGTCATTTGACTGCTTTTTGGAATTCGCTTTTCATGTTCATGATGTTTCCGACGAACTTGCAAGTTTGGTTTGGTTTGGTTTGGTTTGCTTTATTCAAGGCAAAATTGAACAACGTTGCCTTGGGGGACACGACTAAAGGCTAAGTAAATGCCTGACTGGGTCGTGCCACCACGAAGTGTGTGCCAGGCACTGGTTAAGAGATCGCTGAACCCTTTCGAAGAGTACAGTGACACGGAGTTTCTTTCGAGGTTCGCTTTACGAAGAGCACTGTAGCAAGTCTCCTGACATCTCTCCCGCTCAAGTCGAGCACGGACAACTGCGGGCAGCCAGCGCCTCCCACATTGGAGCTTCTCATTGCGCTGCGCTTTTACGGCGCAGGTACATTCCAAGTCGTTTCTAGAGATTCGGTAAATGTCTCACAGTCCACAGTCAGCCGTGTTGTAGGGCGCATCTCACGGCTCATTGCAAGGTCCCTCTTTCCTACTGTTGTGAAGTTTCCTCAGACTTCAGAAAAATGCAAGCAAGCGATGAGAAAATTCTACAAACTCGGAGGGTTTCCAGGCGTTGCAGGGTGCATCGATTGTACTCATATTCGCATAAAGAGCCCCGGCGGACCAAATGCAGAGGTCTACAGAAATCGGAAAAGCTACTTCTCGATCAACGTGCAGGTAAGGTCTCCGCAAGTCGTTCTGTTTTTATCTGCTGAAGCGCATAATGAGACTGCATTCTAAAAGGACAGACAGACAGACAGACAGACAGAGAGACAGACAGACAGACAGACAGACAGACAGACAGACAGACAGACAGACAGACAGACAGACAGACAGACAGACAGGCAGGCAGGCAGGCAGGCAGGCAGGCAGGCAGGCAGGCAGACCGTGAACTTTATTGGATCCTGAGGAGTTGCTGACAGGACCGCCTAACGGGGTCCGCCGTAACCACTGGCCTCACCAAAGAAAGAAAATCCTTTTTTTGTGTTGTGCGCAATACGTTGGGGGAAAAAGTCATAAGGAAGAGCGCATACTTACAACTAAATTGTTGCTCAGATGGACGGTATATAATATCCGGTGCTCAAGGAAATGAAACAACACAGATAATGAGCAAAGGACGGCGTTTGTGCAAAACAGCTCATTCACATGACGAAATCACACTTTAACTATAATGTACTCATGTTCATTGTCTGAGAAGTTAAAATACGGAGCACTCACAGACTCGGCAAAACGTGTTTCTCAAGTGTTTTGAACAAACACACAAAAAAGAAAAAGGTGGTTCCCTTTTAGAATGCAGTACCACTCAGCCCAAGTAGACATCATGTTGCTTGGTCAGATGCCACCTGTGCGCAACAAACACTCTTAGATTGAAGCTATATCGACATTTTAAGTTGTCGGGATAACATACTTCGATTAATCTCGGAAGCAGAAAAAAAATTACACATACTTACGAAATATTTTCTTTTGCTAAGTTGTCTTCATGTGAATAAGGATATCCAGAGCAGCGCAGTTGTGAATTTCGGCTTACCTCGCAAACTGTGTCTTTCGATGCGGAAAACATGTGTTGTCAGTTTATTGTACACGCTATTTCATCAGAAAGTCGTTGAATTACTGAATCGCTTAAAATTTCAGAGGCTATATAGAAGGCTTTTAAACTGGTCCGCACCCTTTTTTATAATGTTTTGATAGTTGAGCCAGTTTGCGCTACAGCCATACTGATTTCTTCATGTTAATAGGCTATATCTGGGCCCCAGCTTCAATTTCTGGATGTTGTGATCGGCTGGCCGGGATCTGTACACGACAGTAGAATTTTTGACAACTATCGAGCAAGAGTGCTGTTCGAGACCGAAAGGCTATCTGGTGTACTGCTTGGCGATGCAGGATATGCTTGCACATCATTGTTGATGACGCCGTTCTCCAAACCAGGACCATCAAACAGCCCCGAGGCCCCGTATGTCTCACTATGCAGCATAAACAATGCCATGGCCATTCTGACAGGATCCCGTGCCACGGCAGGGCTTCCTTTGCTAGCATTGTATTGTTTCATATCTAATAATGACAAACCTGTTCTTTCATGCAGGTACCAAGCTGCCCACAAATGAACACGGAACACAGTGGCGCGAGCGTTCGTTATCTGGAAGCGACGTTTTCCCTGTCTTCACACGAAGCTTCAGAACCGGCTTGACAACACGCTGCTTATAATCACAGCGGGCGCTGCTCTCCACAATGTAGCCGGCATGCATAACGAGCCATGCTCTCCCATCATATCGTTTGCAGCTACACAACGGCCACAGCAGCCGCAGCGGCATCTGCCCCTGCTGGCTCCCGTCGATACCTTAAGCGGCAGCAGAGCACGTGCTCGTCTTACCGCGAGGTGCTTTTCGTAAATATTTGTAGTTTTATTCTTTTGTTAGATTCGTGTGCACAGTGTAGTTAATTTCATCATAACACTTTTATGTTGTTTCTCTGCTTAAACGAAAGCTTTTGTTTGAACATATGAGTGTATGTTTTATTGAATATATTCCACGTCGCGTACAGTTCTTCGCGTAAATTTAACGCGGCCATGTTGTAAGCTGTGCAAGGCCAGAAAACAAGTAAAAACTGGTTTCAAAACTTCAAATGTTTCATGCTCGACAACCATTCTCTAAAAAACTACACTTCGTACACTCCCTCAATCAAATGGTTCTGGGAGCTTAATGTGGATTGCTGCCGCTCCTTTATGGCTTTTTTAAGCTGAAGCAAATCCAGATCAAGCTTGTTTTTTTTTCTTGATATCGGCGTTGTCGGATCTGCTCCATTCTCTGACCACGAAGCAGTCGCATTTCCAATTTGTGCTTTTCTTGCTTTCTGTCTTCATCGTTTTGAGTAAAACGATCCGGGCCTCTGCCTCTGGAGCCAGCATACGCTCAACCGCAGACATGCGGGAGCCACACCGGCTTGCTCGTTTAGTCACCGACGCAGCTGGAGGCACCATTGATTCTTCCTCCAGGTCATATGGTTCTGCAGTAATACCACCAGAAGCTGCTGCTTCCACACAGACTGTAGGCGAGGCAGGCCTCACAGAAGACGCTCATGACGGAACCGGGGACAAGGGCCTGTCGCATGATGGTGAGCCTAGAAAAGCGACAGCACATCATGTAATTGCATTCACCAAAGCAGATCTCCCGCAGCAGAAAGAAGTATAAACGTTTGAAATGAAATATTTACTTACGTATGCACATATACCCTGATTTGGATATTATACTATAGCGAACCGATAGATGAAAACAATTAAAAAATGGACATTCACTGGCAGGAGGTGAAGGAAGAAACAGTTGAAGAACTGGTATAGACCATATTGCACAGCAACATACGCAGTACTGTGTAATGTGACATTTGTATTTAAAGAAAAATGAAACGTGCATGCAGACAAGAACGCTCATGAACAGAAATAATGGAGGCACCAAAGTGAAACAAACCCCGTTGACATGGGATCGAAGAAAAAAATATTTCTGGAGGCAGACACCAACACATGGCCACAGTGATTCAACCCAAGGAAAAGTTTTACTAACTGCTTCATAAGGCAAATAGCTATGAATATATAAACTGTCGGGAATGTGACACCGCGGGGGCCATTACCCATATTTTCAAGGTAGTCAAAGTGAGACCTCGAATTACCCCTATTCAAGGAGGCACAACATGGTTAGGTTGCCAAGACAAAAGAAGAACCGCGCGGCTGTTTCGTTATACCTAGCGAATATGATAAGACTTTAACATTTCCCGCAATACTTGTAAAATGCGCGAACAGTACATTGTGCTAAATACTAAGTGATGCTGCGCTGTTGTGCTGGCGCTGGTTTACCATAGACTCAAATATGGCAACAGGTGGCAGTGTCAACACGGGCTGGTTTCTGTGTGCTCCGTCACTGTCGAAATGGTTGAGAAGTCGTTTCGTCATATGTGATGCGACTGCTCCCACAAGTGCGAGCGATGGGGTCATGGGGCTGCATGAACGAGGTCCCCCATCTGGGTCATAAACAAACGGAATTGCACGTCATTTAGGTTAGTCCGCGGGAAGGCCGGGTGAAAAAAAAACGCGCAAAACTTTCATTTTTTTGCTTTGCAAATTGCGCCATTATTATTAAATCTTCATGTCATTATAAAGGAAGACAAGCAGCGGGTCGTTTTTAATGGTATTGTGTCAAAGCACCACGGCAATGACCAGCACTTCTTATGTATTAAAAGCTTCATCACAGTGAAAACTACACTTTTTGACTAATCCGTATAAATATCATTCGTGTAATTTCTTAAGCACTCGGAATGTTATTTTATTACCATTCAAATATTTGTATCCTTATTGCATATTTTTCTATTATTTCTGCTATTTTTCGTGGTGCCTACGTACGCTTATAATTGTTGTCACAGGAGTAAAGTGCACAGAAGTACGTTTTAAATTTTTTGAAACAGAAAAGGAAGGAATTATATTGACGCCTTTTATTTTTTGATGTCACGGTCGCCAAAAGCGAGCGCTTGTTGTTGCCTCTGACGAGCATAGCGGGACCTTTTTAAGAAAATTTCACTAGCTTCTCCATATACGTGTACAGTACTAATGCAACAGTGCACAAGAGTAGATCTGCGGCAGCTGTAATACATGAAGAAAGGAAGAAGGAAGAAGAAAACAAGAGATACATAACCTAAATTTACTTGCCTGTCGCGTGGACGTCCCTCTTTTCTTGAGAGTCCTTTTTTTCCACCGATTCTTAAGGTTGTCCCAGAGGTTGCGGAGCTGCTTCTTTTCTCGTGGCCTGATGTGCGGTTGGGAGTTGTAGTCGGCGCACAGGTTTCTCCATGCAATGTTTCTTGCTTCCACAGAAGTGCTGCTTGTTCGACGATTCTCAATCACGCGCGCGTACTTTTGCACTAGTGACTGCAGGAGCTCTCGCTCCTCCTGATTACACAAACGCGCTGAGTGTTCCTTGTTAGCGGTGCCTTTATCGCTTACTTTCGTATCGGTATTGAGCCTGAATGCAATACACAGACACCAAGCGCGCCCAAACATAAACAGCAGGAACCTTGATCGCGTGCAGTGCGCACCAACGAGCCGACTGTTGTGTCGTCTGCCATACACAAGGGCCCTTGCACAGCATCGAGAACGCAAGGAAGTGGCTAGTTAAAACAAACGTTTGTAGTATAATAACTACGTCGAGTAAAGTTAGACTTTTCTCTTTTCTTGCTGTTAAAACTAACCAATATGAACTACAGGTGCGAACGACTCATTTACAAACAGACGGCGCTCGCAGAGAAATGCCATCGTCTGCAACATTTGGCCGTCTGCTACATTTCGTTCTTCTGCGAAGCAATCGTTGCATCACATTTTCAGTGCGATGGAATATTTGCCATGAAATATAGGTGGAGCAGGTCAAGGTAAGATTCAGTTGTGGTCTTCTGTTTTACACCATTTTATACTTGTTTGCCACCTGACAGCGGAATATTTCTGTGCGAGAACTAAAATAAGAGCACACTGCGTGTGTCCCATTTCGAAACGGTCGTCGTGTCGGGCGAGCAATTACTGATCCCTATGCCTACAGGATAATATGCAGGCGGCACGTACACGTGTTGGGATCTTCGATGCGTGTAAAAAACTAATATCGTGACCTGCTACCGCTCGATCGCATACTAGGCTGTTATGTTGCCAGACACAACAACGTCAGGAGCTCAGTCGCCACAACACACGATAAACATATCCTGCGCTGGAGCACCGACTCAAAAAAAACGTACAACAATTGCTTAGAATGGAAAATAAAAACAAACATTCTTGTTTTGAGGCTCAAGGCATGCTTTAGACAGCATATTTTGCATATTCTCTTCCCCGTGCGTCCCTCAAGTGCGCTTAGGTGGACGACGCCTTCGTGAAGGGCTCCTTGTCAGAGAAAACGTTGAGGGACATCCTTGAATGTTCCTCAGCCCTCGAGTTGAGAAGCATTTTGCTCAACTCCACGGAGTCGAGGTGGAGGGTCGAGTCGAGGAGCCTTTGTGAATACGGGCCTAAGAACGAACATGATCAAGGAAAAAATAATGCTCAATAACCTGGCCAAAGGTAAAGAGTTCGCCAATGGAAGGATACATCGTATTGTATACAAGAATATGTATACCTACGGCAATTGCTAAGATAGAAGCATAATAAAAAAATCACCAAAGAATAAGCATGGGCTGAAGCGCATTCGCCTGGCACTCGCAAATAATAACGAGAAATTGGGCCGGAGTTTTTTATGTGCGAAGTGTATATTCTCTGTACTGTCAATTCAAACTTATGGGACTGATACATTGGACAACCAAGCAATTGGTAAAAAAGTTTAGGACTACGCAGCGTGGAATGGAACGGAAAATGAGAGGAGTCACATTAAGAGACAGGAGGACGGCAGAATGGGTCAGGGAACAAATATGGTTGGTGTATGTTCTGGCTGACATCAAGGCAAAGAAATGAACCTGGGCTGACCGAGTATTGCGTAGAACTGACAACAGGTGGACATTAACACCAACAGAATGGATACCACGGGATCGCAAACGCAGTCGAGTAACTCAGAATGTTAGAGTGAGTGGCTAAATGAAGCACAGTAGGGATAAAATGTAATACGCTCTTACAGGACAGGGTAGACTGGATATCATTGAGAGTGGTTTTCGTTTCGCAGTGGACCTACATTGGCCGAAGATGCTGATGCTAACGACCGACAAAATGGTCAATGCCGGAACTCCAGTGGGCCTGTACTACTACTTGGGAAGACTTCCTGACGGACGCCGCGGGTCAACCGCTATTTCATGGTACGTGGGATCGGCCCAGGCACAATTTCTGAAAAAAGCTTCTTCGACTCCCCGCCTTGAGGTTACCAAGTATTGCGCTACCTGCTTCGTAGGACCAGGATTTTTTTTGCTCCTCCCACGCAGCTATGGGTAGAATTGGCTCCTCCTTCTTGTCATTTGGCTCCTCCTTCCTGTCAGCGCTTCAAAAATGGCATTACATATGATGTATATTTCCTCTCGCACACATTTGCCAGCGTCCACGTCTACTTAAAAGGTAGGCCTTCTTACCGTAAGCCACGGTGGATCAGTGGTTATGGCGATCGGCTGCTGACCCGAAGGTCGCCGGTTCGATCGCGGCAGTGGCGGTTTCACTTCAGTGGAGGCGAAATGGTAGAGGGCCGTGTACTGTGCGATGTCAGTGCAGGTTAAACAATGTCGGTTGGTCGAAATTTCCGGCGCTATCCACTACGGCGTTCCTGATATTCATATAGTGGTTTAGGGACGTAATACCCCAGATATTATTTTAAGCCTTTATGCCACTGACACTCATATATATGTAACCAAGTGCTGTGCTGAAGTGCGTGCGCACGGCATTGAAACATCACCAGGCGTGAGCTACAGGCGCTCGTCCAGCCATGCAAGAACACAGAGCTTCCCTGTTATAGAATGTTTGTTTTCGGACGTCTTAACAACAAGCAAATAACTTTCAATGAATCCTTAGATCGCGTCTAGCAATTATTGGTTTGTTAGAAGTCGTTGTACCCTATGGAAATCAGAAACGTTCTTATATGCTTCAAGCTAATATCTGCAATCAATAAGACATTAGGCTAATTTAAAAGGCACGATTCACAGCACCTTCTGGGTAATTTAAAACGTGTATGCCAAGGTGGCCCACCAGAATGCGAATCTGCTGAGTCTAGCCACGTGGCCGTGACTGATTAGAAGGCTAGTTATGGGTGAGAGTGAGCTTGACTGAAATGAACTACAGTGAGATTATATACGATTGAGCCCAGCTGAGTGCTATTTTAGCGAGTGGGACTCGGTTCGAACGCAGGGAATTAGAGTTATTGAGGGTGCCTTTTGAAGCAGGTGCTCTGTTGTGTACTCCCGCTGATATTTATTTGATTTCGCCTAGATTATCATTCAGACCGTCTAGCGCAAGCGACACTTGTTAATATGAGAAGCTGTAGTTTTTTTCTACTTTTTCAGACAGGCTGCGACGTTGTTGCAATGAAGAGTTGGTTTCGATGAATATGTTGAGTTTGTTTGAGCCTTACAGAGGTGGCAGCTGGGCAACAAGTTCGTTAGACATACGGGCGTAAAGACACGACGAAAACAGCGGCGCAATAAAAATAAAATAACACATCGCAAAAATCACGCTTAAAACGCGTCTACACTGCTTCACGTGCACATATTTTACTTTGATCAGGGGGCATGACAGGGCCACGGCCAAACTGTTCTTTTCTACGGAAGGCGTTTATGTCAATTTTCTTCTTTTTATTTAAACTCACTCCTGCGACATTCGCCTCTGATGTGGAGTATCAAGCAAGGGTGACAACGGTAGCCCGAAATTTGAGCCTTCATTCGAAAACTGTGGCTTCTGAATAGAGTTTTCATGCAGCATACCTATATAGTTACGCCTTTACGGTAGAACAGACACAGAAATGCGAATGACGCCAGGTTTTGCACATGGGAGCACTTCCAGCTTGTAAACCTCGAAATGGCAGTGTCTTGGGTATCATTTTATTGTGCCCTCAAGACCTAAATATTACTGAGGAGAGTGGCTAACATTACATACACAAGTGAGAAAAATGAACATAGCAGCAAACGTGGCTAGTTAACACAAAAACTGATTGGTCGAGTCCGGGAGTGATGATGTCTGTACTGGGCGAACGAAACTTTGAGTTGACCGTGATAGCAACAACAGCGCCGGGAAGGTGGTTTCATTTCTGAGAGGCCCTGGGAATAAAAGATTTGTGACTACTTCTGTTATGGCAGTGCATTATTTCAACCTTATGGATATGATAAATGAGAGATGAAACATAAGAAGGGGATAATATAAGGTTATTGTATATTGCTTTTACTGTTATGAATGCGCTAGAAAAGAAGTCGGTCGGCGATATTTTCATAGGCTACTCAGGCTGGTTCATTGAAAGAGTGCCGTAACTTCTGGCTCCGGCCAGTTCGCTTGCATCGTATAAATCAGTGTATTAGTAAAACTTTGAGTCTAACTTGATTGCGATTACTGGGAAGCCATGAAAGGTAGTCTGCATTTACATACAAGTAATTATTCTAAGTAATAGATTTCACTGGGCTTGTGTATATAGCATGCATTATCATGTATGTTCTATACGGATATATTGGCTTATTAAGGCGAAAGCTTTGGATGCTTCGTCAAACGCGAAAATTGACCGTCGGTGGTTGCGGCGTCGCGAGTCGACGGCGTCAACACCAGTCATCCAAAAACTCATCATATCGCGTCATCACGACGTCACACATTGCCCAATTTTTAGGGCTATGACGACGTCACATTACCTGAAGTTACGTCATCGCGTCATTACATGACATCGTTACTTGGTCAAAGGTGAGCCGATAAAGGAGGGCAATACCACGTTAGGTGCAGAAAGCTTTCGGAGGGTGCCGGGTGAGATCAGTACATGGACTGCGAAGGAAAAAAAAAACATTTGATCCCTCAGTCATAGGGATCAGTATAACACGAAAGTGAACCGTGTCTTCACAGAAGTATAGTTGATTCTTTATTGTACATTGATGCATGAGAGCTTGCACGATGGCTATTCTTGTTCGGTACCTATAGCACTGTTTCACGTCGATGCGCCCACGTTCTGCATGTCACTCATGTATTTCCGTGACAGAAATACGTAAATGAATTCTTCGTTGACTCCGGTATAAAATGTTCCGTGTTAGACGATGAAGGCGGACACATAAGCGACCGTCTGGGTTGTTATTTCTTTGTTGCACGCCACATGAAGGTGAGCAACGTTTTTGGGTGAGCGCGTCATGTGTTCTTTACTGTGGTGGTGGGTTTTTGGAGCATTACGATCACCATATTCACAGCTCAGTCAATACAAACGTCGTTTCAACAATGAATATAGGCGGCTAATGCAGGATAACGTAGGCTACAGTGTTCACATGAGCAGTCACTACGGTGATCGGGCTCGGCTCTTTAACAATCATTTAATGGTGATGGCACAACACTTATCGTACAGGCACGACATCCTAGCCATATGATGCAGTATATCTCAAGCTTGAGAGGTCTGCCCACGTCTCTTTGGCGCACATAGCACGTCGTTTCACCACTGCACGTGCATACATAACCTATTGGAGGGAAACAGCGCGAAAGACGAAGGACCAGGCAGAGAAGGACACAAACAACAGCGCTGTTGTTTGTCCTTCCCTGCCTGGTCGTTCGTCTTTCGCGGAAGACCTACAAACCTACCTAAGGAAGACCTACAATCAGTAGCTCTTCCTAAGGCGGCGTGGCCCTTTCAGGGCGACCACGTGGAGCGTCTTCGATGTGACCTGTTTTACGGTACGCCTTTAAGACTCTGCTCACAGTTCCCATTGGGCGTCCTATCACATCACAAATAGCTATATGGGTCATTTTACGCCTCAATATTGCGATCGCCAGCCGCTCTTCCTTCGTTAGCCGTGGAGGCATCGCAAATAATTGGTTTTACTTCGCGTCATTCGTCATTTGGCCATTCGCCGTTGGCATTGACGTCACCATTCACCGAGACGCCGATGCCATTTTCTATCTTGAAACATGTGTAGTTCGCAGAGCCAGTGCATGCATTCCGGTGCACATCCACGCTTATCACAGAGAGTGGTCTTTCCACGAGCGACAACAAGCAAAAACCAAAGAAGAAGGAAAAGAAAATAACACAACTGACTATCTGTTATGATCAAATTTACAGGCTGACATCGCAGCTAGGCTGAAGTGCACATGCCGTGTGCAGTCTTTTGCTGCTAGCGTCCAACATACCTCGAACCCAGCGACTGCAAGTACGCAGCGCTGTTGCAGCCCGCAGCCGGCCGCTTGACTGCTCTAGACATGTGTGATTCTATCTGTACCAGGTTGGCATCATATGTAGAGCAGATGCTAAATATGAGCTGTTAAAAAGAGCAACGCTTTATCTTTACCAGATGCTGGGTGAGTGACCTAGATAATTGATTCTAATTGGAATCACAAGGCCTGAAAACCTTAAACGGCACCAATTCAGGCATTTTCATTGGTTTGTTGTTGCTTGCTTAAAAGATAAAATGGAAACATTATATATTTTTCTCGGTACTTTTCATAGTATGAGTTGTGAATAAAGCTTTTCAGATAGGCAGCAGAACTTTGCACTGTACCCCGAGCAGGCATGACGGCCTTCCAGGATGAGTTAAGCTGGCTGTGCCCTTAACAGTTTGGCTCCAACAGCGCCGTGTTCATGTGAACATCCCCGTCATTACGAGACTGTACCGAAATATTAGTTGCGTCCTCTGACGAAATGAACATTTTCTAAACGCAATTGCAATTTCCTGCAGCGCCATACTGAGATCAGGAAAAGAAACAAGTTACCCGACTCCCCGTGCTACACCCCCTCCCATTTGATTTGTTTTCCTTTTTATCCTTCTTATTTTCGATATCTTGAATGTTTTAGCTAACATGTTTTTTGTTATATAGTTCGCTGGTAGCGTAGAGTGTACTACTGTAGTGTGCATATGATTGCGTCAAGCATATGTGTAGGGCATACATACGTAATTTGTAAGTGTTTAGTTTAAGCGTCTCTAGCGCTTGCGTGTATTGGTTCATGAAACTTTCTCCACTGCACAAGATTGCGTCTAGCGTTTGTGTAGGGTATACATACGTCATTTATCAGTATTCAGTTTATAAGCATCTCTAGCGCTTGCGTGTACCGATTCAAAAAACTTTCCTTTCTGCACTGCACAAGATTGCGTCAAGCGTTTGTGTACGTGTACATACGTAATTCATAAGCATTACGTTTATAAGGGTCTCGCCCTCGCGTGTACCGGTTCAAGAAACTCTCCTTTGTGAACACTGATTGTATACACGGGGAGAGAGGGAGAGATAGAAACAAGATTTTATCATGCAAATTATGAAAAAAAAACACGTGGATAGTTACCCCAGTACGGGGTCGCAAGGATTACATCGGTGCCGCCACGGGCTTGTTGAGGTAAGGCGCAAGGCCTGGCGTACCTCGGGAGGCCTATCACACTTGGCCTTGAGCCACCGCTCATTGGCACGGAAGGCAGCTGTGTTGCTCACCATGTAGACCGCAAAATATACACAGTGAGGAACACAACTTACTTATAGTGGGTTGCAACCTTAGCGTAAATGTAAGCTTTGCCCCCAACCGTCGCTCTCAATCATGAGCATGGGGAGACGATCCTCCTCGGCACATATCCAGAAGAACAGATCTCGGGAATCCTAGGGGCCAAGGACGCTGCTAGGTCCCAAGGGCTCTTGGTTGACGCCTAGGTCCCAGACCACCGACACCGTCTGATACTCATGATAAAATTTCAGCCCCCAACTCCACATGGAAAAAGATGGTATAGATGACTTGTCCAATGAACCTTTCCTAAAAGTCGCGTGCGCCAGCATGCCTCTGCGCAGCGCATTACGGGAAACAACTCGCAGGGTCCCTCGTGCATTCAACTAAGACGTCTCGAAGGCGAAAACCATCTTCTTTTTCATCTCAGTCTAAGTATTAGGGAGGCTACATGACCGCCCGGTTATGCAGGCTCCCTTGATGCATTGACCCCGCCCTGCCTCCCTCCGAAAGCTTTGTGTACCTAGCGCGGTTTCGCACTGCCTCTGGATCGGAGGCACATCACATGGTTTTGCACTGCCTCCGTGATCATCCGACCTTTATCCAAGCTACGATGACATGTGATGAGGGTGTAGGCTTATGCTAGAGCAGCGAAGGAACGAGACGGCTGAACCAGAATCGACGCCAGCAGCGAACACGAGCCGTGGCTTTCCTTGCCACTGCCCAGCGCCATCACTATTTTCAGCTCTTGAGGTCGCATGCTCTCCGGTTTGGCTCGCCACCCAAAGCAGGGCGTTTCAATGATATCATGTGGCGTCACGTCAAATGAAGTCACACCAGAATTTGTGACGTCATGATGACGTCGCAATTTTTGGTATCTGTGACGCCAATCTGGCGTCATATGGTGACGTCATCACGTGATGATGATTTCCTTGAAGAGTTTGGAAGCGAGCTGTGTTTTTAGGATGATTTCCTTGCATCACTCGTCCCCGACGCCGCAGGACGCGATAAGCCGCCGACGGCGGAGGCCGACGCCGACAGGTAAATTCCGCGTTTTTCGAGGCATATAAAGCGTTCGGCTTGAAAGAGCGCTGAACATCCTCGTCAGCTTCAGCCGCGTGTTCGGGCTTGTCGTAACGCTCATGGTTCGTCGCTTGACACGCTGTCCCCGGAGGCTATCATGCTGTTATCACCCATTCTGATATCGTGCTGGTCGTCTTATAAATGCTACGGAATAAACAGCGTTGCATTATGCAAGGCATATCATGCGGCGCAAATGAAGTTAGCAGCAACAAAGCAAATAATCGCTTCGCTAACAGCTCACGATTTTCTTTGCGTGGCTCTAGTCCGTAGCAGCGGAAAACCAATGGCTCGCACCTCATTCGCGCGAAGCGGACTTGTAATCTGAACGAATGGCTGCCTCTACATGAAAAGTGTCACGCCCGGACGATCCTCCAAAACCGAACGAGCTCTGTAGTGCGCGAGTTTTAGACAACGCACGTTTTTACTAAACATTCGTGGTAGGATTTCGACTACATGTTTGTCACTGTAACAATAAAAAAAAATTGGCCGCGTATCTGCGTGCTTCGCTGCAAAACTCGACGATAGAAGAGGCGCTGCGTAAGATATGGACGCCATCTTGCAATACGTCGGGAAACATGAGTGCTGTGTTGCGGGCTGGTAGTCCCGGCGCAGAAGCAGGCGAAGACCGGCGGTGACCAACGCGACCGGTGGGGACGCCAACCAGCCCGAACACGCGGTTTGGCGCGATGCGCTGAAGCAGAAGAAATGTCCGCACTCAACGAGTACTCTCCACACACTCTTTTATTTACACGTCGCCTGCGTAAAACAGTATTTCAAGAGCGGCGCCCCATAGCATTTGTACAGTGCAATACAGAACCGAAACCGAAACACAATAATGAGCTCGTGCAGAGGGCACAGAGGAAGGCAAGTTTCAGCGCAGTCGCAATTTCAGTGCAGCTTAAGAAAGTAGGGTCTTTGGAATTACGTATGTATGCATTTTATAATAAAGGAACACACCACCTAATACTTGCCTAGTGATGTTGCGCCTCAGATATGCGTGATATTTATTTTTTGATCGACAACGTTCACAAGTATGGACAGCCGTACCAGTTCAAGATGGCTGGCCCTTGGGCAAGTGGTTCAACTTTGGCCGAGTGGCTGAATCGAGGGACGTGCCGACAAACAGAAAGACAGACCAAAATTTCTCCGTTTAAGTATCCCAAGAAAGACTATCGTCTTTAAAAATCACAGCATATCCACGGAGTGATGATGATGAGTGAACGAAGCTGCGGAGGTTCATCGGTTAACCGTGAATCTTCCGTGAATTCTGCCCAGTACATCATCACCGACGTGAGATCGGGCGCGTTTATACTAAAGGTTCGATGAGTTATGACGACTTGCAGCTCACTTTAATTTTACATGTACGCTGTGAATTTTCATTGTTTTGAAAACCATTGCTTTAGAAAACTTCTGGCGTCTTTCGTTAAACAGCTGGCGTGTTTTCGTTTTGCTCTAGAAACATCTGGCGTTCTTTCGTTTTGCTTTTACAAAACATCTGGCGTCTTTCGTTGGTTTATTTCATCAATCAACGGCGTTTTGAACAATATTTTTATTGTTTAATCACGCACAGGAGAAATCTCACCAGGCACTACCTTGGAGGTAAAGAATGACTGCTAATGGGAATGAGAGACAGAAGAAGTCGGCTTTTAGCTAACACTGACACTTCTACTTCTACTAACGTTTCCTACTGGAACATGCCAATGGCTGCTAATGGGGAATGAGAGACAGAAGAATTCGGCGTTTAGTTCACGCGCACGCTGCGAATTTTTTATTGTTAAACAACGCACAGGAAAAATCTCCCACCACCACCTTGGAGGTCAAGATCTGGTACTAGCGTTACGACTGGTTACGCACTGCTACGACTACGAGGGACGAACGGGTGCCGCCTTAAAGAGCTTCGCCCGATCGCTTCTCGTCCTTTTTCTAGCGCGAGTCACCAAGCCGGACCCGGGGTCACGTCACACCGACGTCGCCCCCCCCCCGGGTGTCTACCTCCGAAAAGAAGAACGTCGCTGCGGTAGCACCCCCCGCCTGGCGTGCGTGCGCTTGCAGCCCTTGGGTCACGGGCCCTCCCCCCCGCCCGGTTACCACCCACCTATGCCTGGAGTCGAGCGGAGCCCGGTTCCCACCCACCCACCTGGAGGCCCCGGCTGCGCCGCCTGCCACCAACTCCTGGTTCTAGGACCCAGCGCCTGCTGATCCTGTCCACTAGTGCGCGGCGACGCTGCGCTCCGACCAGTCAAAAGACACGCCCTCCCGTCCCTTTCCGGAGGAGCAACCGGCTACGCCCCCAGCAATGGCCGCACAAACGAGCCTCCCGGTGAGAGAGAACTGTTTTTTCTTTAATGCGCCTGATGGCGACTTGTCAATAGACTTTCTGATTGACGCGGTTGAACGCACGGCAGGCGATGATAGTGTGCATGTGCTCCAGCGCATGGGAGGCTCAAGGTTTCTAATATGCACTCGAAATGCCGCTCAGGCAACAAAGTTAATGGTCAGCGAGGGTTTCGTTGTAAACAACCAGAAAGTTACCGTGGAGGCAGTGGGGCCTCCGGTCACTTTTGTGAATGTTTTTCGGTACCCAGCCTACCTCCCGGACGACCCCTTGACCGGTGCGCTCGCACAGCACGGTAAAGTCAAGAGCGTGGCCTTTGCGACTGAGACTAATCGCCAAACAAATTTAAATGGTGTCCGCGTCGTCCGTATCGAGATGAGCAAACCAGTGCCCAACTTCCTAACCGTTGCGGGGCGCCGGATCATGCTAGAGTACCGCGGTATGCGACGAGTGTGCGCGCGGTGTAGCGAGGTGGGACACATGGCCTCGGCCTACTCGACTCCCTACTGCACGCGTTGGGGCACCTTCGGCCATGGCACCGAGGGGTGTGAGGCTGAGTGTAGGAGATGCGGGGGCAAGCACGGTACGCGTGATTGCTTCCGCAGACGGTCTTACGTCGCGGCGGCACGGGGTCTTTTGACGGAGCAAGGGACCGTCGACGGGCACGACCGCCCACGCGCCTCAGTCTTGTCTGACGGCCGGATCGCAACGTCGAACCTACAGGTCCTGCGTCCGAAGTCCCCCACCCTCCCTTCAGGCATGGCGCCTCACAGGCCCGGCACTGTGATCACCAGCGCTAGCGACTCCTGCGAAGCCGATCCGAGTCACCTTCTGACTACTGTGGCGCGTTCCGCGAGCGCGCAAGACTCGAAAAGCGCCGCTGCGCTCAGCGACTTCACAACGGGCAGTGACTCGGCAACCAGCTCCCCCGACACGTCGCGCGAAGCCTGGGTGGTGGACACCTCAGCGAGCGAGGAGCAGGACCCTCTCGAGAGTGAGGCGGAAACTAACGAAGTGGGGCAAGCCGCACTGAGTGTTAAGGACCGCGACTTCCCTCCGCTACCATGTGAGTCTAGCAGTGAGGCGAGCTTTGACTGATACCCCCATCAAGAGTTGCGGCCACTACGTACTCCCGTCGGATGCCCCCCCGACTGCCCCAGCTGTAGACATCAGCTCAGGCGACGGATCTTCTTCCGGTATCATGCATGGGCCCGGCCTCGAAAGAAGGCACTGATCTCGTTCGCGACGAAGGCCGGCGGACGGTTCCAAACCCGAGAATACGGGGCGTGCAGAGAGGGCCTAGAGGGCCGTACGCCGCTCAAAGCTACCCGAGGGGAGTAGCGACAGCGACGTAGTCCGCCGAAAAAACCCCAAGAAGCCACGTAAAGACTCGGTCGGCGACGACCCCCCCACCGCCTCGGGAGACCAAGCAGAGTGACCATGACAAGCGTCCGTTTTTTTTAGCCTTTTCTGCACCGTTGGCTAATGAATTCGCTCCGCTTTGCGACGTGGAACGTCCACGGGTTTCGTGACAAGGCCAAGCAGCGTCGGGTGGTGGCCGACGCCAAACAGCACTCCATCGACCTGCTCCATCGACCTGCTGTGCCATCGACTAGCCGCCTACGTCAGCCGTGTCGCAGTAATGCCTTCGAGGACGGCAAGCGAGCTGAGCAAGCTGACCAACGCTTTTCTATGGAACAACAAACCACCCCTCGTCAAGCGAAACCTCCTCCAACTGGCAGTGACCGAGGGGGGCCTGGGACTCCCCCATGCTCAAACCTTGGGCAGAGTTCTAGCCTTGAAGACCGCCCGCACGCTCACGCAGGCACGCGATTACGTCGGACGCAACCTGCTCCTCTATTGGTGCAGCGCCAGACAGGACTGGCTGGGCGTGGATCGACACACTGGGCCGTTCGCCGAATCCACCGCGCCTTTCTACAAGACAGCTTCGGCTCCCGCATGCTCCGAACGGAACGGTCTGCCGGCGATGTCGATGCCGATCCACCTGCGCATATAGTCGAAGACCTGACGCGCCTTCAGTTGAACGAGGACGAGAAACGAAGAGCAAAGCGCGCGAAGAGAGGGCTAACCTCTCTCGGCCGCGGAACCCCTCGTGAAGCGCAGGACTTCCTGTTCAAGAAGGCGTGGAGAGTTTTGCCCACCAGGCAACGACTGTACAAGTTCGGGATCGTACCGGACACCCGCTGCCCTAATTGCCGCGTGGTGGAAAGTAAGAACCACGCGCTCCTCGAGTGCACCGCTGTGAAACCGGTGTGGAGAATGGTCGCTCACCGTTTTGGCATTCACCCACCTCCCGGCCATAACCGAAACAAGGGCGCTTTCGCGCGCCTTGTGATGACCGTCACTTTGCTAGCCATTTGGCACAGACGCTCGTTCGCTGAAGCGCGCCGCAAACCAGTTCGAGCCGCGTACCCCACTGTCTCCCGTATCACTAGGCTGCTCTGGGCGTTTCTGTCAAACGAGTTACACGCCAGCGGAGAGGCCTTGTTCCTCCGCCGATGGCGCACTAGGTTTTTCTTTGTGAGGGACGGGAAGCTCCACGCCCCTATCACCCCCTATTAGTCATCCCTCTTCCCACACTCATAAGTGGTTTATGCCATGTAATTAGTGTCATCGCATCCCTCCCTTTGTAGATCTTGTATATATTGTAACTTCTCTGCCCAATGTCCTTTTTGTAAAAACATTTGGTGTTTAGTTTTGTACACTCTCTTGAGAGCTACGGTCTGTTTTGTAAAAACTTTTGACGCTTTGTTTTGTACACTCTCTTGAGAGCCATTGTCCGTAGCGCGTGTCGTCATTGTATGACTTGTTCTGTAAATACTGTGTATACTGTAAATACTTTCTATGTTCAAAGTTTTTGTATGTACATCGTCCTTTTTTTCCAATGTATTGAATGTCCACGCTTGCACACGCATTTGAGTGTTACACTGTATAGTGATTAAGTCAGTGCCTACGGACGACCCTGTACCTCGCGCAGGACTTCCCCGCGCACATTGAACCTGTTCGTTCGGCACCTCGGTGCCCATTTCCTTTGTACGTGAGAAAATAAACTTTCTCTTTGTTCGCCCCTAAAAGACGCGTTTCTTTCTTTGTTAATTGTGTCGCAGTTTTCTAATCGAAATGCACTCACGGCGGTGATGCGTTCCCCCGGCATTTCATGGCCGTATACGGAAATGTCTATGCGAGATGTGTTGCGGTGCACTCCCACGGCTCCCGTTTTGCTGCAGAGTATTTATACAAGTAACATATATAACATGCTTAGGAAAGGTAGCCGCGACACCATGGTTACTTTTCTTGAGCATGAATCGTAAGCTGGCCAACACCGACACTCTTATACGACATACCTTTCTGCAGAAATTGTGGCATCTACTTAACGGTCCTTGATTCGACCTTTGCAAACGTAAAGCTTGATTTTCATACAAAAGAGACAGCGCGTGCAAACTGCTGCAACTTGCAAGCCACGAGTTGCTGATGCGCAGTCGAACGCTGCGCATGCCTCGTATCTTTCTGTCTTCCTTCTCCCCCACCCCGTTTCCTTTAAGTTAGCGTGCTTCGAATAAACGCACGTCTTTTGCTGGTCGACGCCTGTCCGTTCACTGCGGAGCGGCCTAGCCGCCCGCGTTTGCAACAGTGGCGACGAGAACTTCTCTCACGGATGACCAAGACGACAAAAAGGACCCACGGAGCACCATGAGTCAAGCGCTACCGGAGTTCAACGAAGACAGAGATAAGTGGTCGTCCTACCTTATCAAAGCTGAAGCTTATTACGAAGCGAATGAAATTACTAATGATTCTAAGAAGAGAGCACTGCTGGTAGCCGCACTAGGATCGAAAACAGTCGATATTCTGTGTGGAAGACTTGCGCCAGAGAAGCCGAGCAAGGCAACGTATGAGCAAGTGGTGAACGTGCTGAATGACTATTATGATCCCACTCCGCATGAAATTGCAGAAAGCTTCAGGTTCTTTAACCGATGTCAGCAGGAAGGCGAGTCAGTTCATGCATTCATAGTAGAAATTCGGAAGCTGGCCCAAAACTGCAATTTTGGCACAATGAGGGAAAGGATGTTAAGGGACCGGATAGTGTGCGGAGTGAAATCAAAGAATCTGCAAATGCAGTTGTTGTCGAAAAAAGAATTGACTCTGAAGGAGGCGGAGTTACTGGCGCTGGCAGCAGAAAGCGCAGAACAAGATGCGGAAATTATGGGCACGACGTCAGCAGAGCAAGGAAAGATTCTAAGGTTAAAGCAACAGCAGAAGTTGGCAACTCGGAAGTTTGAACGTCACAACAATGAAAAACAGTGCAAATGCTGTGGTAGATCAAGTCACCGCGATACGGCATGCCCGGTTCGCAAGCGCAGGTGCTTCAAATGCGGCCTACAAGGGCATTTGGCACGGATGTGCGAACAGCACAAACCAACGAACCGAACGATGGCCGTGATAGCACCGGGCACAAGTGGTGAAAGCGATAGTGATGCGTCGCAAATTTGGTCCGTAACCACTGCTAGCACGCTGGTACCACCCATTCAAGAAGTTTTCAAGTGGAATGGCGTGGAAATAAAAATGGACATAGACACTGGCTCTACAGTCTGTGTGGTACCGAAGAACGTCTACGAAGCCCACCGTCAGCAGTGGCCGCAGCTACAGCCATCAAAGATCAAGCTGTCTTGTTATCTTGGGAAGCTTCCAATTCTCGGAGTGCTGCCTCTGCAAGTTTCCTACAAGGCGGCAACCGTTCCGTGCAGTTTAGTGGCGTTAGGCTGCCATGGTCCTAATCTCTGTGGTCGTGACTTGTTACAGAAGCTGAATGCCGAAGGACACTTCCTCTGTCATGTTGCTGCACTCGCCCTTCCGAAGAGCACGGACACTACCATCAAAGAAGAGTTCGCAGACCTCTTCACAGAAGGCCTTGGGCTCGTCAAGGGACCACCAGCGCGTCTTCTTCTCCGGGATGGAACATCGCCTAAATTTTGCAAGGCAAGGAAAGTTCCATTTGCATTGCGCGAAAAAGTTTCGAACGAGTTAGACAGGTTGGTGGCCGAAGGAATCTTATCACCCGTATCGCACTCTGAATGGGCCACGCCGATAGTCCCGGTGCTAAAAAAGAATGGGGCAGTAAGAATTTGTGGCGATTTTAAAGTCACGTTAAACCCCGCGTGTGATGTAGAACACTATCCGCTGCCCGTGATAGATGACATGTTTGCTAATTTGCGTGGGGGCGAGCAGTTCAGCATCTTAGACTTGAGAGATGCATACAACCAAATACCTTTGGACGAAGACTCCCGTAAATTGGCAGTTATCAACACTCACAAAGGACTTTTTCGATACAACCGGCTGCCTTTTGGTATTTCTTCCGCTCCCGCAATTTTCCAGAAAACCATAGAAACCATCTTGCAAGGCCTAACGGGAGTGCAGGCATACCTAGACGACGTTCTCGTGTCCGAGAAGAATGGAGAGCACAGAAACTTAAGATCGGTGTTACAGCGCTTACGCGAACATGGCATTAAGCTGCGTTTAGACAAGTGCAGTTTCCATGAGCCATCCGTAGCTTATCTTGGCCATCGTATCGATGTGAAGGGTTTACACCCAATCGAGAAAAACGTCGAGGCTATCAGATTAGCTCCGGAGCCGCGGAACGTCAGTGAACTTCGTTCATTCCTAGGCTTGATAACGTTTTACAACAAGTTCATGCCTAACTTGTCTACGATGCTAGCACCATTGTACAAGCTTCTGGAAAAAGCCGCCAAATGGGTGTGGGGTGCGAAGGAACAAACTGCGTTCAAGAGTGCTAAAGACTCGCTTTGTTCAGCACCTGTGCTTGCCCATTTCGATCCTGACCGGGAGCTTCTGTTAGAATGCGACGCGTCGCCGTACGGCATTGGTGCCGTTCTCTTCCATCGCATTGACGGTGAGCAGCGGCCTATCGGATTCAGATCCCGAACGTTGACAGCTGCCGAAAAAAACTACTCTCAAATTGAGCGAGAGGCACTCGCACTTGTATTTGGTGTCACAAGGTTTCGAGATTACCTGCTCGGACGAGAATTTGTTCTTGTTACTGATCACCAGCCGCTGCTCGGCTTACTAAGGCCAGATCGTCGAACACCCGCAATGGCCGCGGCAAGAATTCAAAGGTGGGCGCTCCTCCTAGGCGCTTACAAGTATCGCCTGCAATACAAGCCCGGTAAACAGCTCGTAAATGCTGATGCACTGAGTCGGTTGCCTCAACCTTTGCAGCACGAAGTCGGTGCCGAGGAAGACTCGACTGAGTGCGTGCTCCTGCTACACCAGTGGGACGAACCGGCTATTCCAGTGAAGGAACTACAAGCCTCGACGGCAGCGGACGTCACGCTTGCTGCGGTTTACAGGTATGTCGTCGATGGCTGGCCAAGAGGTGCAAGTAGCTACGAGCGAGACCTTTCAGAATACCACAAAAAGCGGCACGAGCTCTCGGTTCATCGGGGGCTGCTGTACCGAGGCCACCGGGTTGTAGTGCCCTCAGTTGTCCGAACGAGGCTTTTGAAATTGCTACATGCTGCCCATCAGGGGGTTTCTACTATGAAAGCAGTTGCGAGGTCAACATTCTGGTGGCCCAGGCTAGACGACGACATTCAGAGAGTTGCCTCGAGTTGTAGAAGCTGCGTTCAGGCGTTACCAATGCCGCCTGCACAGAAGCCAGTAAGCTGGCCTGAAACGCTTGAGAGATGGTCTAGGCCACACGTCGACTTCGCAGGACCTGTTCAGGGCAAGATGCTGTTGATAGTCGTTGACTCTCACAGTAAATGGTTAGAGGCCATTCCTTTGGGGCAGGCAACATCCCGGAGCACTGTCGATGCGCTGCGCACCCTGTTCAGCCGTTTCGGGCTACCACGCACAGTTGTCTCTGATAACGGTCCGCAATTCGTCGGCCAGGAATTTGTTGAATTTATGCACCGAAATGGCATCATTCACATTCGCACCCCTCCCTACCACCCACAGAGCAACGGTATGGCCGAGCGCGCGGTGCGCACTGGAAAAGACGGGTTGAAGAAGGCGGGTACGACAGACCTTCCCAAATCGTTGGCGAGGCTGTTATGTCATTATCGGAACGCGCCGCAAGAATCTGGACTTTCCCCCTCTGAAATGCTTCTGGGTTACAAAGTGCGAACAAGGCTTGATATGTGTTTTCCTCCCAGGGAGCCGCCAGCATCTCGGACGACAGTGGTGGACTGCGAGCAATGGACGATCGCGCCAGGATGCCGTGTATGTTCGAAATTACGGTGCCGGTGACAAGTGGACCCCGGGCAAGGTCAAGTCAACGGAGGGCTCAAGAGTGGTGTCTGTAGAGACAGACAATGGTATCGTGCACCGTCACGCAGACCAAGTTCGCAAACGAATGCCAGACAGACCATCCGCTACAATGTCAAACAATGACTCCGAGGGAACTGGTGCACAGCCCAGTGACGGAACTACAACCCTTCAGTCAGCACCGCCGGATGTCGCAGCAGATGTTCAACCCCAGCTACGTCGTTCCACTCGTGAAAGAAAACCCGTGGAGCGTTATGGATTCTAAGAAAAGGGAAATGCTGCAACTTGCAAGCCACCAGTTGCTGATGCGCAGTCGAACGCTGCGCATGCCTCGTATCTTTCTGTCTTCCTTCTCCCCCACCCCGTTTCCTTTAAGTTAGCGTGCTTCGAATAAACGCACGTCTTTTGCTGGTCGACGCCTGTCCGTTCACTGCGGAGCGGCCTAGCCGCCCGCGTTTGCAACACAAGAAAGAAGTCAGGACACAAGAAAGAAGTCAGGACACCAAATATTGATTTTCAGTTGTTTGTTTGCTACTTTAAGGCGAAGGCCTTAGATGCCTGATCAAACGCGAAAATTGACCGGCGCCCCACATTGGCATCCCCTGTCAGCGGCGTCGATTGCAGTGACGAAAAAAAAACACCGCAAAATGACGTCACCATGTAATGTTATCCTGACGTCACAAATTGCGAAAACTGGTGACGTCATGGTTATGACATCACCTTGACGTTATCGCATAACATCTTGCTTGGTCAAAGGTGGGCTGATCACGGAGGCAGTTCAAATCCACGGTAGGTGCAGAACGCTTTCAGAGGGTGGCGGGGCAGGTTCAAGATATCGACTGAAACGAAAAGAAAGATGGCTTTCGCCTTCCAGCCGTCTTTCGTTAATGCATGAGGGACCCCGTGAGTTTTTTACTACAATTCGCGGGCACCTCCTTATAGGCGTGCATTCGTTACTTCTCCCCTATTGAAGCCACTACCAATTCGCGTGCGCAGCGCTCGCACTACATAAAAGCAATTCCAGGGGTGCATGATGGCTTGCATCGCCATCTTTTACTTTTCGCTCTCATTTATAGCTATGCTTAAACGTTATACTGAGTACTAAGGATGCTCGGCGTACCTTTGATTCATTTCACCAAGCATTTCCTAATTAGCTTGCACGTGTGATATCTCGGCAAGTGTCATGACTCCCTTGTTTCGAACGCTCCCTAAATATCTCTGGAGAAAGCTGTTGAGAGATTTCTCGTCGTCAATCTGAGACATCACAACCTGGAACACAGCACGTCAGTCCGCCTCCTCGTCCTGACGGAATAGTGTCGCTACGACAAAGCTCTAGTAATTGCGCGGCACACTAACCAGTCAAAACGCGTGGGCGCATGCACAAAATCACGTGACCATATGGTCGGAACAACGTTGGACAGAGTGCGGCTCACACTTCTCCCGTGTCCACGCTCTTTTGAGTGCGTTGCTTCATAGGGTCCCGGCTTGTCGTGTATCCGTAGATCTTATATTGGCCTGGCTTGCGACCGATGGTGGCGCTGCGAACGGCACCTGTATGACGTCAGAGCGGGGATTCCCGCGCTTTCGTCTGCTACGTAGGCCCAGCGCCGTGTTGAAACCACCGTTGTCGTAAATCTGAACAAAAAAGCAGTTCAATTGGTTATCTTGCGTACGGCGGCTACTGACGCTGTTCAAACAACCGTGGTACTGCTTTTAACGTTCGTTTAGAACTACAGCTCTTTTTTCTTACAACTGCGGCCGCTTGTCTCCACGGCGAGCGCTGCGCAATGGTGAAGTACTGCTCTGTGCCTCAGTGTACTTTGTCCGCTCGTGAAAAAGGCGTTAGCTTTCACAACTACCCTAAGGACCCGAAGCTGAAGAAGGAGTGCATCGTCAAGCTCAGAATGGGAATGCGCCCCACGCCTTCATCGACCGTGTGCAGCAAGCACTTCGCGGACAGTGACTTGTGACCGCGTTTAAGCGCCTCGCCAATAATTAATCCGTTTATTGCACGCAAGCTATAAGGATAGGCGACTTAACCAGGTGCGGTGCCGTCCCACAACCTGCCGCGAAGGCCCTTAGACAAGGAGCGGCCTCCGAATCGCCTGGCACGTAAGCGATCCTCGTAAGCTCAGCTGAGCGGCGTAGGATACCTGAGACCAGGGCAGCATTTGAATGGTGTACATACGTATTTTACTTATGGAGGCAAGTAAGCGCCTAGCGGACTGCTTATTATAAAGTCCTAAGCGAAACCTGTTTAGTGCACATTGTCTAAAAGTTTTCACCTGAGGCAGTGCAGTCACTTTTTTAAAAGCGTTGTTTTTTAAGCTTTTCATTAAGATGCGTGGCGTGACACTGGACCCAGCTTGCCTTTGCCACGTCAATCTCTGTGGCCTTGTGCGTGGTATAATCAGCGTTAACTCTTTCTTATATTCCAATACCCATGTGACGGCCTTTTGCGGTATTAATATAAACTCACGGAACGAACATTACGGGACAAACTGCCATCATGGACATCGGCAGGGGGGTGTGCAACAAGGCGGCAAGTGCGCACTTGTTTGCAGGACGAGAGCTGCGACGGTGATGCGATCTCCGTTGACGGCCGCGACTGCGCATTCAACAACGTGGCCTGCGTCGTACACCGCCTCGCCCTCGATGTGGCACCGCGACCTTTCACAAGCTTTGTCTACATACTTGTAGATGCTACAGAATGGCACGCTTACTGAAATATCGAAAGAACACAAAAGCTAATTAGTATCGTACGGCGGAAAAGAGATAACGATCGAGAACACTCACACATAGATGCAATTTCTTACGAGCAATGCGGTCGGTGGCATCGGCGCACTCGTCGCCCATTCGGGGGATTTCTCGGCCCTGTCGATTGAGCAGCAACTAAAACAAGTTCAAGATTACACTCGAAAACATTCGTTGCAGGCTTTAGTTGACCGTCGCGAGGCTGTGCGTTCGACCAAGTTCCCGCCTGAAGCAGACGATCCGTATACAGGAGCAGTGGCTGCTGCAGCGCGGTTGAAAGCGGAGCCCCCGCTCTGACGTCACACGCGAGAGGGCGCCACTCCAAGATCTCGAGGCCAATACCGTTATCACGCTCGAAACAAAGTGGTCAACACAGGCCTAAGACAAGGCTAACAATCCTCAAAATCAGAATAAAATAAAATGCAAGGTCTAAAATAAAAAAAAAATAACATAAATGACCCAGAAGTAATGCGATTATATACTTTAAAATGCTAACCACTCTTCAGACACGTGCGGCTGACACAAGCGCCACGCTAGAGATGGCGCCACTGCCTCGCAAAGCGCTCGATTGCTCCTACAACCTAGTGCAGCTGGTGCGATCGTTCAACGAAACCTCTGCTCGGCCGGATAGTCGCATAGATGACCGAGCGAGGCAGTCTAGAATCGCCTTGGGGACTCTGGCAGGGTCTCCTACGACGGTGAAGCGCAGCATCCACTGTCAGGAAACTACACCAACAGCGGCCGTAACCATTCGCAAAGTAGCCGGCGCAGTTCTCAGGCTGGCTATGATGCACCTTCGCAAGGCGAACCGGGAGACTCCACAGGGACCGCTGGCTCACCGTATCCGACCACCGGACGCCTGTGACAGCGCGACGACTAAGGGCGCTGCCACGTGAAATGACGACGAAAGGCCGCACTACAAGCAAGAGTCTATTTCCGGCCACAAGTCCGACAGCAGAAAGGAAATAGCCAGCACAAGCAGAAATGTCTACGCGCACGTGTAGCTAGAAGGCATAGACTGGGACTCATACGAAGCTGCCTAACCTAACCTATCAGAACCCCTTGTTCAAAGGGGGCGAATGTGTAGGGGCCACGCACATCGCCCAGCTTGTGTTACTGCAACACGTGCTGCGCACTACCAATACGCGTGCTCCACTCGCTCGCCTCAAAAGGAGCACCCGACGCACTGCCCAGGGGAGTCGCCTACGTACGCGCGCCAAGTGTGGTCAACACTTAGCGTGTGTGTTTTATGTGCGCCGTCGTAGAGAGAGCTAGTGCGCGAGTGTAGTGGCCCCACGAGTTTGTATATTCTGCTTTTAACCTCAGTGTTCTTAAGAAATGTTTTTTGTTGAACTTGGAACTTGAGTGATTTTTTGGAGCAGACGCCCGAACCCCACCCTATCAAGGCGCCCTTGTCTGGATGCTCCCGTGATCGCCTCCTTAACTTACTGTTTGGCGCATATGACTGTCCCGTCATGACATGAATAATATGGAAATCCTGTCGCGTAAGTCGTCAAAGCCTTTCCTCCAGACACGTGTAGCATATGCCCGTGAACCATGGGCCGTGGTATGCGGGTGTGCGCTTGAGATGATTGACAGTGTATATCTACCCAGCAACGGCGGGAACAGATATCGGTAATTTAAATGAAAGATAATGAAGAAAACCCAAACACGCAGAATTGACCCACGAACGCAAAAAATAAAAACTAGGACCCTAGCAGGAATTGTACCCAAGCATCTTGCGTGGCAGTCGGATATTCCACCACAATATCACGCCAGGCGTACAAACGGCTTTGGAAAAAGACCCTGTGCAGGAGCAATGTCGGTACAATGTGAATTATGGTTATAGTGCTGACTCTGTATTTTATAACGAAACACAACACGCTGTGCATGTACTACTATGACACAGCCGTCATGTCGGGTTAACATCAATTGTGGTTCCAATGTTGGCTCGTGTTTAGAGCATTTTAATTAAAATTATATTTGTATTCCTATGATTCAGCAAGCTATATTAAAGAGTTGCCCGACCCCGGAGTAATAGGCTAACGAAAGTTACGTATGATAATCGCATCATCGCACCGTAACGTGCACTTCGTTTCAATAGCACACGCAACCGAACTGCAGCTGCCTATGGAAAACGGCGCAAGCGAGCGCTGCATAACTGCGACGGTGCAGGAGGACAGAGCTGTGCAAGTGTCATTATTTTCGGCTTCGGCAATGGACAAACGAAAGTGGAGACGTAAGGAGCGAGACTTGAACGCGCGAATTGGGCGGCTCAAGAACACCGTCGACAAGTGCAGACATGAACTCGAAAGCTCAAGGAAGAATGCTATGTGCCTGAAGTCCTGCAAGTTGCCGAGAAAGCGAAACAGAAAGGCCTGGCTGCTTCAATATTATTGGAGCAAGTTCAGAATTTCGCGAAGAAAGCAACGTTGTCTGAGGTGACAGTGCGCCATTCTGTGGTTTTGCGTAACCTCTCGACTCGTGCATACGAGCACGAAATGAGCACAGGTATTCTTCGGCTTCCCTGTCGAAGTACCCTCGAGCGCTTTATGGATTCAACAAGTGGAGAAGTTGGCGTGACCGAACTCGTGAAGCAAAGGCTGTCTGCAGAACTTGCTTCTCATTCATCGTTGCAAGCGAGGGCACGCTCTTTAATTGTAGACGAAATGCGCGTCAAACAACGGCTACTTTATCACACGCAAAGGTATGCCTTCATCGGCGAGGTGGACAATGGTGTGAACTTCTCCAAAGAAGCAACAAATGAGCCTGTGCTGGCCAACTCACTTTTGTGTTTCTTTCTTAACTGCCTTTCGTTTTCGTTCAAAATACCCGTGGCGTACTCTTTCGTTAGGAACTGCAGTGGCCGTGAGCTGCAGATGCTCATGAGACACGTCTGAAGGAAGTTGAATAAATAGGATTTTTCGTCGTGCGCATTGTGACAGACAACCACAAGTTCTTGGCTATGAAACTACAGCTACAGCTATTCCTGGCATTCGATAGTGCCACCTGATCAACATAATGTGATCATAATTTTTGGCCCGTGACCTCGGAAAATGCGGCAAAATATCAGCGAAACACTTGAGCCTCTACAGAATACAGCAAGGCAGCCTTGTAGAGCAAGTACTAGTTTTACCAAAAGGCACGTATTCGCCACGAATATAAAAAAATGAACGTGCAGAGAGCAGTGCAATTTTTTTCTCCTCGCTTGACGAAGCTGTTGCAAGACCAGGCGAGTCACACGTGCGACGCAAGCTTCGCGGGTGTCGGACCGACGATGCAATTTATAGACACCGTGCACCGCGGGTTCGTGCTCAAGGACCTGAGTAATTGCGGCCAGCACATACATCAGAGGAATGCTGGCTGCAAGCAGTTTGAATCTGCAGGCGATGGACGGCTAATCTGGCTGGAGACAATCTTTCTCAACCACCTGGCAAAGACCTTCCTAACCAAAGATACTTGTGAGGTTCCTCTGATCACAACTCGTTCGAACGTTGAGTACATTACATATCTTCTTGAAGAGATGTCTTTTCACTTCGTTTTTACGAGGAAAATATCATCGGACCCAATTGAGTCGTTCTTTGGCTGGCTCAGTAAATCAGCAGAATCAAACGATCAAACGGACGTCCGTGCCTTGCTCACAGGCGTTGAGAAAACCCTCAAGACTGGTGTCGCATCCGTGTCGAGTTCAAGCAACATGATGACAGCAGAAGAGAGTGATTGCTTGTGAACGCTTGAGCAACAAAAAAAAAGAACCACAAGGCCAGGGGCGTAGCCAGAAATTTTTTTCGGGGGGGGGGGTTCAACCATACTTGATGTATGTTCGTGCGTGTGTTTGTATGTGTGCGTGCCTATATACGCAAGCAAAATTGAAAAATTTCGGGGGGGGTTTGACCCCCCCAACCCCCCCCCCCCCCTTGGCTACGCCCCTGCACAAGACAGGAAACCAGCGAGGAATTCCCTGCAGGTACACGTAGAGAGCTCATAGAGCGACTAAACGAGATAAGCCTGTACTTCGCACTCCAGATGTGGCCGCATTGCCTACGGTCGGTGGCTGCCTCGCAAGAGCCGTACGAAAAAAAAATTCGAATGTAAGGAGCGCTACGTGCTCTCAACAAAGCCGAACATCTCGACACCACCGGACTCGCTCATTAAACACCAAGATCGTGGTGCACTCCTTTACCCGTCCGCACCACTTCTTGATGTTCTCTACGCACTACAGAAGTTCGTCGACGTTCTTCTAGCAAGAAGAAGGCGTATGCATCACCCTCTAAAGGAGGCTGTGAACAACGCTGACGGAATCCTCCGCGAGCACAAAGCTTTGTTGTGTTCGAAGCAAGGGCACCAAGAGAATTTGCTCAAACTGTTCCTTACAAAATTCTTTCACCCAATATTCGCCGATTTCGCCCTGAAAGCGACAGACAAACAAGAAGTCGCCAAAGTGTTCGAAATAAAGCCGCTCTCACGAAAGACCCTGAAACTGTGACCTTGATCTCACAGCTGGGGGCCTAAATGAAAGGTCCAGTTTTCACAATATTTCTAGTGTTGCTTGCTTTCAATATAATGTGGGGATGGAGAGAAACGATTTAGTCAGCACAGGGTACACTTTTTAAAATTTGCATGACTCTAAAATCACGACGTAAATTCCGCGCCTTTCTGCTACATTTCTGATGTTGTGTGATAGGCAATAAAATATAGTATAACTTAACGTGGTTGTTAAATCAGGGGTGGCTTTTTCCTTTTGGTAGATTATATTTTCTGAAGTAGGCTTTCAGAAGTGCTGCGGATTATGTGATCTGGGTAACTATAGTGGACAGCAGGCACTCAACCCGACTGTTCAAACTGTCTACAACCTTGTGCGCACAGGATTCCTGTAGGCTGAGAGGAAGCTAAACATGATGATGCCTCGTTTCATAAGATTGGAGTGTGCGCTCTTGTAAGGCAACATAATTTTGTTAGACCTTGGGTCGCAAGACCAGCAAACGAGAGCAGGGGCGTAGCCAGAGGGGGGAGGTTAGGGGGGTTCAAACCCCCCGTAATTTTTCAGTTTCGCTTGCGTATATATACACGTCCACATACAAACGCACGCACGAACATACATAAAGTATGGTTGAACCCCCCCCCCCCCCGAAAAAATTTCTTGCTACGCCTCTGAACGAGAGTGTCGGTGAAAGGCAGTTTAAAATCGAGAAACTGGTTGCGGTTGATCTTCGTCAACAAACTCTTCCAAGTGTGCAACACGGAGCACAGCGATGTTTAGACGCGAGGTGAAACTCCGGATGCTCTGTGATGCATCCTTCAGGCTGCGTAGCAGTCACAGGTTCTCCCATCTCTCGACAGCTTGGGCACTCCTCCTTGCTGAAGTTGTCAAGTACCACGCAATGTCTGCAGTCGCAGCTGAAACAGCACCAAACAAGCGCCCAAAAATTTCACGTTGGGCTGTGCTCATATGATAGTGCACGCAATCCGTAGCTGCTGGAGGCGCCTTTTGGCTTAAGGTATCGTTGGTCGGGAGCTGCGCATGACAAGGTAACAGCGATCATTCTGTCGAGGTGGAGTCCAATTAAGACCTAATTCCTTGATGAAATTTTCATTTTTTTGAGGCATAGCTTCCTTGTGGTGTCAGTCGTAATAAATAAGTTCTGTTCTGGTCCGGGTGAGTTGGTGTCGTTTAACGTGTAATACAGGGGTCGCAAGGCACGCTTTCGACAATTATCGAGTCCAAACGGATTATATTTTTATAATCGCGACCTGCTTACATCCCGGCTGCGGTCTCTAACGCGGCTCGAATGCGATCGAAAGTGCACCGTGTTTCGAAACATTCAGCGCGAATGGCGTATTCGTTGACACGACGGCGTCGACACCGCTGCTGACTGGGCTCAATGACATCGCCCTAATACTGCATAAATAATAAACCGCAGGAGAATTTCTCCTGCGCACGCGGACGCGGACGGAACTCTGGCACTAGAGGTAAACCCTCGCTTAGTCGCGTTGGCGCACCCTCCTACTACCGAGGCACCTAACAGAAGAACCATTTCTTTTTCCTGAACGGAAGAAATACGTGGGCTTTAGCACTTACCAGTCAGTACGGGTGAGTACATCATAATTTATAGTAACACTTCCACTTGCTTTAAATTTGGTCTACGGAACCTTGGCATTGAATTATGTAAATTTCACGGATTTATGGAACGTCGATCGTAATGCTCGTCTCAATGCGTTAGACTACAAGCACTTTAATGCCTTGTATGCAACCTCCACTTCAGGGCACATGCACGCAACCACACAAATCGAAAACTTAGCACCGCACTCCTAAATATTTCACGGTTTCCACTTCTTGAACACACTTCACAGCACTGGACAGAATTGCTCAGATGTGACACGGTGCGCAGAAGTTTCACCACAGCGCATACCATCGAGCACAACAACACTTGCACGACATTGCGCGTCACGAATGACGACAATGACGGAGCAATAAAACTTGCCCATCCTGATCGTATTATCGCTGCTGAAGCTTCGGCTCGACTACTATTTGCCGCGACGAACGGCACACACTCAACACACCCGACGCGACGAACACTTGTTCCCGGGAACGAGCACTTTTCACTTCGGCGCGCACTGAACGCGTATCTTGCTTAGCACGGCGCATGATTACGTGATGGAATCCTCTAAATTCTTTGCGATTACATTGGAAGACGGACGGTACGAAGAAACACACGAAACGACGATACTCGCATCACCACAAACACATATTCTACACTGCGGCCCTTTCTTTGTTCCGTTGACGATCGCACGCACTGACGGGGCCAGGAAGTGGCACACGGGCTGGCTACCTTCGATGAACATCTCCGCGGGAGTTGTATAGCGCTTATGATGATCACAACGATAAAATCAGCAGTTTTTTCCATCGCTGCAGCGATAGGCCTCGCACCCGCTTCGAGCAAGCGCCATGTTGCTGTGAAGGCGCCCACCGGGCCGCCTTCGAGCAGCCAATGAGAGGCGAGCCTGGCAAGCCGGCAGAGCGGCTGCAAAAAGTTAGAACCGCTCTTCGTGACGTCACAGGAGCCCTCCGTTGCGGGCGGCAGGTGTCCCGCCACGTGGGGAGCGGGTGTGCGGCTAGCCCGTGTATAGTCTCTTAACGCGCTGAACGCACGGGCCTTTCCATCGACCGCTCCGGGTCTTTGTCCGCAAAACTGAACTCTTTCTTTTTATATAACTTATGCCGTAGGGTATACTGGCGCGAATAAAAAAAACTGAACAGGCTACGGCGAGCTACAACAGCTTCACTGCTAAAAACTGAGTTCAGCCAGATTTTACCTATTGATGTTGCGATGTATGTGAGGCATGCAAATAGAGAACAAATCTAGCAAAAGTTCACAGCGGAAACACCGGAATTTTCATCCACTCGTTCGCAGCATTTGCATCTGTGCTGTTCTCATATATCTCACTGTGTAATAGAAAGTTCAATCTGAAGTATTTCTGCAATGTATGAGTCCTCCGTTAAGTGACCTGTGTCCACCGATAAGTGTTGCTCTGCTGTGTTCTCTGCTATGCTCTACGTCATAGATTTTTTCTTGTTAAAGTTCGGAGTGTATGAAGTAATCAGATGCATGTATTATTTTCCAGAGTGACGGACGTTCATGAGTGGGCTCCAATGTAATTCTTTTAGAGAATATAATATGGAGAAGCAATAGATGTCTTGTGTGTTGCGTATTTCTGTAAATGTTTTGTGGTACTCCGGGATCACCCGTTTGATTGACACTACGTAGTAGTTGCGACAACAATACTGTCAAACAACCAAGTGGAAGCCAGGCATGCGCCTACATGTGCGCAAGAAAGATATGTCGCAAAAGGCAGCATAGAACTCTAACCATGAGGCTGACTGAGCTAAGACAAGCGTAAACGTGGAAGAAGTAAACTAGGGCTCGCGCCAGTACCTGGAATCGTTTCGGATCCATAATACGCAAGGAATGCCAAGCAGGAGTAATGGCAGCCTTCCACCAGCCTGCTATAATGCCTCGGGCACGTACCAAACGGACACTAGCTTCCCTGTAAGCAAGTTCAATTATAAGGATCATTCGTTTTAGGTCTTTTTTTTTCTTTTTCTTTCCTTCATTGCCTCTCCTACCGATGGGATAAATGATCCATTTCGTCGAGTGCAGGTGTAGGGGGTAAGTTGCGACAGGTAATAATGCGTGCTTATCGCGCCAAACTTGTCCGCTGTTGAGCTCGCACACAACGGGCTTAAACTGCGCATTGCCGCGGCGGCTGCATTTTCGATGGAGGCGAAAATGTTTGAGGCCCGTGTACTTAGATATAGGTACACGTTAAAGAACCCCAGGTAGTCAAAATTACCGGAGGCTTCCATATCGTGGTTTTGGGAGGTTAAACCCCAGATATTATTATTATTATTATTATTATTATTATTATTATTATTATTATTATTATTATTATTATTATTATTATTATTATTATTATTATTATTATTATTATTAAGCAACGCATTGCATCTCGGTGTGGGAAATATATTGAAAAAATGATTGAGGAATTGAAATGAGAAACTAATAAAGCAGGACTAAGAATGAAGTTGGTTTAGAAAATTGTGATGCTCAATTACCAGTCGAAAGATAACGAGTTCACGGTTGGAAGCCATAGACTGGAGTGCATAAAGGAATTTGTATACCTGGGGCAAATACTAACATTCCCATTCAGGAAAAGAAAATTCACGGAACAGCAAGAATGGGATCGAGTGCATCCAGGAGGACCTCCCAAAGAATGACAAGAAATGTGCTACTATCATAAAAGCGAAAAGTATGCAATCACTGCATACCATCACTTCAAACTTGTGGGGCTGAAAACATTGACAACAATGCAATTGGCGAAAAAGTAGAGATCAAGCAGCCTGGAAGGCAAGGGTAAATGATTGGACTCAAATAAGACATAGGAGGACGGCAGACTGGGCCAGGGAACAAGTATGGGTAGCGGTTATCTAGTTTACATCAAGCGAGAGAAATGGACCGCGCCTGGTCCCGCAATGCGTAACAGAGACAACAGGTGGGCAGCATGGTTATCAAGGGATGGCCAATGACCTGTAGGAAGGCAGAAATTAGATGGAGTGAGGAAACTAAGAAGCGTAGTAGGGATCACATGTAATCAGCTTGCACAGGACAGGTTAGACTGGAGAATATTGGGAAAGGTCTTTGTCTTGCAGTGAAATAATTAGCCTAAAATAATTATGTCGATTATTGAAAATAAGTCAATGCGGGTCCTCCAGTGGGCCTGCATTGCTATTTGGGAAGCCTTGTTTACGTAAACTGCGGGTCATTCATTATTTCATTGAACGTGGGATCGGCCCACGCTCAGTTTCTGTAAAAGCATCCTTCAGCCCTCGTCCTGTCATTGCCATGTATTGTCCGTGCTCCTTATTGGACTACGATTTTTCAAGATCATGCCATCACCGATGAACAGAATTGGTGGACCGACTCGTAATTTTGCACGTTGAAAAATAGCATCCGTAATACCACTTTAGAAAATTGCATTATATATTATGTAGTTTTTTCTCTCGCACACATTTGCATCGCCCACGGTTATATAAAAGATACGCTTCTTACCACACAGATGCATAAATAAATACCAATGTTCTGTGCTGAAGCGCCAGCGCACAGCACTGCAAGATTACCACGCCTGAGCAACATGTACAGCAATACACGAAAGACAGGGAACTTTCTTATTATATAATGCCTCTTTTAGGGCACCTTATCAATAAGCAAATAGCGTGCTAATAATATCTAGATTCCGCGGACATGATTATTTGTTTGTTACAAGTCTTTTATCCTCACGAAAGCAAACACATTCCTCTATGCTTTGTGCAAATATCCACAATCTTTATTAAAACCTGGCGTTTGTAATCCTTCTGCATCAGTTATGCGTAAGTATCGTGTGAGATTTTGGTTGTTTAATGTACTCGATTGAATTTGTAACTTGCATGCCAAGAGAGCCTGCCTGAATTTGAATCTGCTAAGTCAAGCCACATGGCTGTCCCTGTGTCGAATGGTAGTGATGAGTCAGAGTGAGGCAAAACTGAAACGAGCTGTGGTGAAATGAACTCGAAGTGAACCATGCTCAGTAGTACTTTAGTGGTTCCGTCCGAGCAACGGAAACTAGAATTATTGAGGCTGCTTCTCGAATCCGGCTTTCTGTTCTGTACTGCCGTTGGCATTCATTCGATTTCTTCTTTATTATAAAGGCGAAAGACTTAGACGCATAAATAAACGTGAACATTGAGCGGCGTCTTCCGTCGGCGGCATTAGCACAGGTGATGTGAAAAAAAAATCACATGATGATGTCAGCATATGACGTCCTCGTGACGTTACAAATCTTGTGACGTAATCAGGTAACGTCACATGACGACGTTATAGTGTGAAGTCGTAGCTTCCTAAAAGGTCGGTCGATCCTGGCGGCAGTGGACAGCCACGTCTGGTGGAGAAGGCTTCCGGAGGGTGGCGGGGCAGGATGAAGACATCGATTGAGAAGAAAAAGAACATGGACTTCGCCTTCCAGTCGTCTTAGGTGACTGCATAATGGATCATTTGAGTTTTCTTTGATCGAGGCTATCAAGTGCAATCAACAGTAACAAAAGGGGCAAGTTTTAGTTTTGATTTTTAATTTTTTAAAGCAAGCTGCTTCGAGGTTCAAATCAACAGCAGGTTTCGATGAACGTGCGCAGTTTCTATATATATCTCAAGAGATTGAAGCTACGAAACAAGGTCTGTTCCGTCACGTCATATCCGTGACGGCAATACGTCAGTCCGAGCCATGTGACCCCGCATAAACACTTTCGTGTTTTTATAGTTTTTACTATAGACACGTTCCTGTTGACTGAGTGGAGCCCACGTCCTCTAGATGCGCGACGATGGCTGGCGGGCGTTTAGCCACTGTGCTACCGACAATCACACAATGCAGCCTACATGAACGCGCCTTTTATCTTTAACAGCTTCCTGTCCCAGTGCTCGTGGATGGGTGGATGGATGCTATGAGTATCCCCTTGATTAACAGGGCTGTGATATGTTGTGCCACCAGGCTCAAAAAATAAATAAAAGAACAGAAAAAACTTCATTTCCTCCGCAGTCAGCTCCAACAGCGCACCGCTGCTATGACCGTACCAGTCAGCGCGTTCCAAAAAGACGAAGTGTAATTTCATCAACGCTTTAACGCCCTGCGAGGGGGCGGGTTTAGCGCAAGCTTCGCTCATAGCTTCTATCCATAAAGAAAAAAAAATATGTCGCCCGCATCTTCCCACGGGGAGAACTCGAGCAAATGCGTCGCAGAGTGGTGGGGGCATCGCGTGAATGTTGCGTAATTGGGTTTCGCAGAAGCGTCGCGCTGCCCTAGTGATGGGATCCGCTGCTCGACGTTCACGAACGGTTGCTGCTTCTGGAGCACGACGTTCAGGATCCACAGCCCTTCGTTGTCGTTTCGCCAGCTGCTTCATCGTTCCCACGAGTGAAGGATCCGCAGCCCCTCGTTGCCGTCTCGCAGCAGGTTCTCGTGCACGAAGTTCCGGGTCCGCATCTCGCTTCAAAACGCTTGCGTTCAGCGTCGTATGCTCGTCTCTTCGCAGCCTTGTCTTCTGTGTTGCTTGCTGTTGTTGACGCCGATGACAGTGAGGGTGGGGTAACGTTGCCTTCAACGAGTGGTGGGAAGCTGATAGAAGGTACTGTTGCTTCCATCGCATCTACTCGACTCAAGCAAAAGCGTCAAGTCAAACGCAAGCCATGTAAAGAGGCCCTTGACTGAATTCCGAACGCACGCTCCGCCGCTTAACACACACCCGCCCGCGTTCGAGGGAGAGGAGGGAGGGAGACCGCTTGCTGCCGGCACGAGACGAGCCGAGCATGCGCAGTGGGGGTGTGGACGGCGCCGCCCGACGCCGCAGGTTGCGACTCATTTAAAATAAAACAAGTGCCTTCCTCTCTGCATGGTGAAGGAAGAAGCAGCCTTAGGGAAACGCGCGTGCACACGGCCGCTTCTGTGATTTCTTTGTTCACACGTGACCACGCTTCGTTTTAAGTACCAGGTTGGTGCCATATGTAGAGCAGAGGCTAATGAGAGCTCATGAAAAAATTACACCATTTCCCGCTAAAGGAGACCATGAGGCGATGCGAAGCCGGAGCACCTGCACGATCGCGTACCGTTGGCGTTCGTTGGGCATGCTACCGAACTCACGTCGTGGAACGCGAAGAGGAACGCTATGCGCGTTTTGTCTTCCTTCTAGCCTGGCCATTCTTTCTCACATGGCGAGCGGAGTACGCGATCGACAGGCTTGCGAGAGGGGGCAGCGCAGGAGAGGGGAGAGAGGGGGAGGGGACGCGCATGCGCTGGCGCTCATCACGGCGTTGTGCAGGAGAGAATTTCGGCATGTCTAGCCCGCGTTTCAGAGGAAGAGTGGAAATGGCGAGAGGAGGGGGAGGGGAGATAAATGTGGAGAAGGGGAGTGGAGAAGGTGTGTGTGGAGAGGGTATGCGCATGCGCAGTAAGGGTGGTCACCCCGAACACCACCACCACCGGTTTGAACTCCGCTATAAGATGCTTCGCATCCAAAAGAACAACGCTTTATCCTTACCAGGTGCTTGCTGAATGACCTAGAAAATTGATTTTAATTGGAATCACTGGACCTGAAAGGGTTAAATGGCACCATTCCAGGTATTTTCATTGTCTTGCGGTTGCATGCTTAAAAGCTAAAATGGAAACATTAAATATTTTCTCGGTACTTTTCAATGTATAAGTTTTGAATATAGTTTTTTAGGTAGACAGCAGAACTTTGCACTGTACCCCGAGCAAGCATCGCGGCCTTCCGGGATGACTTAAGCTGCCTGTGCCCTTAATTATTGGGCTTCAACAGCAGTGTCCGGTCCGGATGTTCCTCGATTGCAATTTCCAGCAGCGTCATACTGAGTTCAGGAAAAGACGCAAGTTACCCGACTTCCGTTGCAACACCCCCTCCCATTTTTGTTTTAGATGCGAAGTATCTTAAGGCGGAGCTCAATCCGGTGTGGTGGTGGTGGTGGTGGTGTGCGGCGTGACCACCCTTACTGCGCATGCGCATACCCTCTCAACACCCTCCTCTCCACTCCCCCTCTCCACTTCCCCTCTCCCCTCTCCTCTCCACTTCCCCCCTCTCTCCACTTTCCCTCTCCACTTTCCCTTTCCCTCTCCCGTACCCCTTTCCCCTCCCCCTTTCCACTCTTCCTCTGAAACGCGGGCTAGACATGCCGAAATTCTCCTGCGCAACGCCGCGATGAGCTCGAGCGCATGCGCGTCCCCTCCCCTTCTCCCTCCTCTCCTACGCTGCCCCCTTCTCGCCCGCCTGTCGACCGCGTTCCGCGCTCGCCCTGTGAGAAATAACAGCCAGGCTAGATGGAAGATACGACGCGCGTAGCGTCCCTCTTCGCGTTCCACGACGCGAGGTCGGTAGCATGCCCAACGAACGCCAACGGAACGCGATCGTGCAAGTGCTCCGGCTTCGCATCGCCTCATGGTCCCCTTTAGCGGGAGATGGTGTAATTTTTTTTAGTTTGTTCCTTTTTCGAAACTCTTGAATGTTTTTGTTAACATGTTTGTTGTTGTATAGTTCCTTGGTAGCGTAACTCTACTACTGTAGTGTGCACATGATTGCGTCGAGCGTTTGTGTAAGTTACACCGACGAAATTTATAAATATTTAGCCTATAAGCGTATCTAGCGCTATGTGTACCGGTTCAGTAAACTTTCCTTTGTGCACTGAACAAGACTGCGTCTAAGGTTTATCTAGGGTATTCATGCGTAATTTATAAGTAGACCGGATTTTAGGCAAATGAGTATTTTGTTCCTTGCTCTCCTATATTGCCACTTTGATATATGAGCATGAATTAGAGGTTAAGAAGGGCTTTTATAGTGTTTTATAGTGCCTCTAAATGCCTATTTTTGGTGTTTGTGCCTAAACGCCCACAAATACCTATAAATGCCTATTTTCAAAATTGGCGCTGGTATTAACACTATTTAGCCCCAAGTGGCACTCCCGGGAGCAGTTTGAGACCGTTATTCATGCTACCGCGCAACACTGACTGTTGGAACTATGGGGATCAACCTAGTCCTGTAGATCAACCAACTCCCGGAAACAACTGCTAGCAGCCGTGAAGTGGGACACGCACATTAGCCGCCGTGCGCGGTTCGCGAATGTGAGACCGTGGAGCAGAATGAAGTATGAATAGCAAAAAAGAAAGGAAAATGTGATGTGCACGCGGATTCCGTTTTTGTAAGTTAACTTGTAAGGTGTTCATTGCATCAGCATAGCCAGAAATTTTTTTTCGGAAGGGAGGGGGGGGTTAATCATACTCTATGTATGTTCGTGAGTGCGCTTGTATGCATGCGGGCGTATATACGCATTCGAAACTGAAAAGTTTCGGGGGGGGGGGGGCTGTTGAACCCCCCCCCCTCGCTACGCCATTGATTCACTGGCAGGGAAGAAATTGGCTCTACGCGATTTGATCCCGGCAATAGGAGGAATCCCTCCCTTCTGGTGTTTTAGCGATCTGGCTATCTGATCGTGCTCTGTCCTTCTCAGTCATGCCGAGAGGACACCCAGGAGTGCGTTGATTCGGCAGTGTAATCTTGACTCACCGTGCAGAACACGGGAGAGACAGTTTCTTCGAATCGTGCGGGACAAAGCACATTGCACGGCTAAGCTCAACTGTTTAACTCATTTGTGTCATCTTAAGCAATAACATTTTTGTTTTCCTTTCGTAGCTCGAGCTCGCGCACGTCTTCGTTTCAGATTATTTGCATTTATGTGAAAATTTCTTGTGCCTATATTTACTATTTGTAAGCCTAAAACGTTGTTTTGCCTGCCTATTTCTGGCGCCTAAAACGAGCTTTTTAGCGCCTAAAAATCCGGCCTCTATTTATAAGTATTTAGTTTATAATCGTCTCTAGCGCTTGCGTATACCGGTTCAAGAACCTTTCCTTTGTGCACTGGACAATATTGTGTCTAGCGTTTGTGTAGGCTACACATACGAAATTTATAAGTATTTAGTTTATAAGCGTCGCTAGCGCTTGCGAGTAGAGCTTGAATTGTGTGTTACTTTTGTTTGACGCCTGCAGGTGTGCTACTGGAAGAGGATGGACACGAGGCACCATATGCAAATACAAAATTCAAACGTGTAATTGATAATTCATAATGAACATAAAAGATTCATACAGACAAAACATGACAGGAGAAAAAGAATAAAACAACCCAATTTAGAGAACGCAAGAAACTTCTAAATTTAAATCATATGACTGAGCATCCGAAAACAATAGCTCACAGATTATCTTCCATCATCCGACGCAATGCGGTGATGTTCGATGTCCATTGCTCCGTGGTTTTCGAGTGGTGGTTGGACGCTCGAAATTAATGGCGACGACGGCTGTGACCGGCGCAGTTGGTGATGCCGACGCTTGGCCTCGCGCAAAGTTGCGGTCGCTTCGTTCCTTCGGGCCTGTTAGCGCACGACGATCCGACCTTGAGCGTGGCTCCCCTCCAACTGCCGCTCTTGGCTCCGCGGTCATTCGACACCGGCCGGGGGTGCGGAATTTCCGTGTTTCGCCCATTCCAGACCAGAAGCGCGGTGCCGAAGCACCTTTGTTGTAGACTGTTTTTTAACACGAAAGTGTTTTATGCCGGGGTCCACCAAGACTGACTTTCATGTCGTGTTTTCGTCACGGAGGTACGTGACCGCCATGAGATGGCAAAGAAAAAAAAACGATAAGGAAAAGTTCCTTTGACGGGAGTCTAACCCATGACCTCTCGGACCGCGACGATGGCTGGCGGGCATTTAGCCCACTGAGCTGCCGCCAAACACCTGACGGAGTTTACGGGAACGCGCCTTTGATCTTTCACTTTCCTCTCACAGTGCTCTTGGATTGATGGATGGGTGCTCTGAGCGTCCTTTTTATAACGAGGTGAGGACATCTGTGCCACCAGGCTAAAAAAATGTGCCGTTGCTACGACCGTCCCATTCGGCGCGTTTCCAATAAAAGTTTAATTTCGTCAACGCTTTAACACACCGTGAGGTGGCAGCTTTAGCTCAAGCCTCGCTTGTAGCATCCATGCATTTCGAAAAATAGCTCTCCGGAGCTCGCCTGGCTGTCGTAGCGCGTTCCCCGCTTGCTCTGTGAGAAGTAACGGCCAGGCTAGAGGGAAGGCACGACGCGCGTAGCGTTTGTCTTCGCGTTTCACGAGGCTTTGAAGGAGTGCATATTGAGTATCAGTGTTTATTATTATCTTTGTGCATCATTCACCATATGCGGTGTCCACGCATATGTTAAGAACTTCAGCTACAGCAAGGGATATATCATGATCATGGGAGTTAGTCATCGCTACGAAGACGTGCCACTAGGCGTCAAAGTGAGTGAGATGCGTCCACATCAAGCGGTGCTATATCTGACAAACAACAACAGTTATTGTGGGGTAAATATAAGAAAAAGCATCAATAAAAATACCCCGACCCGTGGTATTGTACATGCTCTCATATACCAATGCACTATAAACAATAAACTACTTCTCTGACGACACGTTTCCTTTCTTGTTATGGCGATTCCTATGACGGAAGGGATCAGCCACCATTTTTTTCTGCTTCGGCTGTCTGGGACGGCATTCGAACTTCCGCCGGGCGGTCCGATGCGACTGTCTGGCAGCTGCTTTTCGGGCCAGCATTCTGTGTCTTGTGGGGAAGCATTTCAGTCACTACAATTACCCCCACTTAAGAATGTTTTCGGGGGCTGTGATGGGATTCTTGAAAATGAGCAAGAGACAAGAGTACGTTGCGTCGAAGACAGTGACGTTCTCCAGAAAAAAGGCGAGGCTGTTTTCCGTTTTCTTTTTCTTTATGGAGAAACTCACGAACATAACACACACAACATCGAACACTAATAATAAGACGACACTTTACAACCCACGAAACCAAATAAGACACATGAACAAGTATAGTCCTAGCATGAATGAGACAGTCTCACCGGTGAGTTCTATGCGCCGACGCGGGACACGTATACGTGGAAGATATGTCAGCACGGTGCTGCCGTTGTCGCTGGATTTCGGTGAAGAGCAGGGCACCGCTGACGTGGATGCCTCGACGGAGATGGCGTGGAACAAAGACCGTGGACGCCCAAGTCACGCAGTCTTCTACTCGAACGTGTGGGCAAGGGACCACAACCAAACACTCGGGCCTACACCCGACGGTGTTACTGGTGGCTGCGGTAGCTCCCGGCTGGCTCCATGGACTCGCCGTCGAAGTTAAGGCCAAGCGAAGCAGGCCACTCCGACCCTTGAGCTCTGCCAGGCACTCGGGACTACACCCGACCGTGACGCTGACGACCAGCCTCCACGTTCCTTCCGCTCGATCGAACACTGCCGTCGCAACTCCACGCGCACGCTTCTCGCGCCCACCTTCAGCTACGTCATTCCACCCGCCAACTCTTTTCCACTCGAGGCCTCGTGGCACAATCCATCGTCACCTTCATCTTCGCCCAAGTCTTGCCGCTGCGCTTCTTCCCGTGTCGATCTGTCCATGTCGGCTCCGTCACACCACACACGATATTCGCGCACTTCTCCCATCACAGGGGCACAACTTTTTAACTATTGTACTACCGAGGTCACATGTGTGGACACACAAAACCATGGACACAGCTGTTCATTCTTCACTTCATTTGTATCACGACGGGTACACAATTCGAGAATAAACAGCGCGAACGGATTACAGTGAAGCGCATGCGCGTATACCGGGAAAAAATCTCGCACACCAAAACATATAACTGCTATAATGAGATTCAAGTTCTACCCGCCGCACGATATCATACAAGAACACACACACAAAACAGTTATAATGATTACACCCGGCTCATGTAGTCGGCTCCCACCATTTATAACCCGTGACGTGAAAGAGGTCCCCCGGTTACTGATGATTCCGCACGCGAGTGAACATCTCGAGAAGGGCCTCGGTTGCCCTCTCTGTCTCAATGCTTGGCAGGGCGGCGTCATCCGGATAACTGGTCGCGCAATCAACCATGGTAAGAAAATATCGGTCTTTCTCGGAAGTTGGTGACAAGGGACCGACAATGTCAATAGCGACTCGATGAAAGGAGTGTCTACTATCGGCATGCTTCCAAGTGGCAAACAACCAACCTGTGTTACGGGACAGTGCTCTGGCAGATGTCACAGGATATTACAAAACGAGTGACGTCGGGCCCGGCCAATCAAATTCCTCGAGCAGTCGGTCGGTCGTCCTTTTGGTCCCCTGATGACCAAACGGAATTCCCTCATGTGCCATCTACAATAAAATACAATACAATACTGTCACGTGGTCGTGACGTCGACAAAGGCAGCAGTCGGCGTTTGCAGAATGAAACTGTTTATTTGGCCGAACTTGTGGCCGGGAAAATGAGAACTAGAACTACAGCAATACACGCTGTACAATGATAGCGGCGAACAGGGCGTCGTCCGTCGATCAACTGACAAGCAGTCAAGCGCGTCGGCTTTTATACAGGCGCTATCGAACTTTCCAGCGATATCGCTGGTGGCGGCGTTATCTCTCGACAAAGCTGGAACATTCTCGTGCGGCGCGCAATCTTAACAGATTGTTCCAAAACAATCGCGAAGCTTCCTACACATCACGGCGAGGCCTGCGCAAGGCGTTGCCCACAGTCTTTGTGGGTGAAGCTTACACTCATGAAATATAAGACTCGCGGCAATGCCCCCCTCTGAAAAAAGCATCGTCCCGATGCTTAAAACAGAACATGAATACATGCAATACTAAAGAAAACTAATAAAGAAAGCAAACATTAGAGTCCTCAGGTGCGCTAACGAGCATAGTACGGTTTAAGGCGCACCACATGCACGACCTCGGGTCGAGCTCGGCGCCTCTGGAGTTCGTGATGCCGTCGGGGACAACCTCGTAGTCGAGTACGCCGAGACGTCGAAGTACCCTGTACGGTCCGAAGTATCGTCGAAGAAGCTTCTCGCTCAGTCCGCGTCGTCGTATTGGCGTCCAGACCCAGACACGGTCGCCGGGCTGGTACTCGACGAAGCGTCGTCGAAGATTGTAGCGACGGCTGTCGGTGTGCTGCTGAGTCTTGATGCGCAGGCGGGCCAGCTGTCGAGCTTCTTCGGCACGTTGTAAGTAAGCGGCGGCGTCGACATTTTCTTCGTCGGTGACGTTGGGTAACATGGCGTCGAGCGTCGTCGCCGGGCTCCTTCCGTAGACCAACTTGTACGGCGTCATCTGCGTCGTTTCTTGGACGGCCGTGTTGTAAGCGAAGGTCACATACGGAAGGACGGCGTCCCACGTCTTGTGCTCAACGTCGACGTACATGGCGAGCATGTCGGCGATTGGTCTTATTTAGACGCTCGGTGAGGCCATTGGTCTGCGGGTGGTAGGCGGTGGTGCGGCGGTGGCTCGTCTCGCGGTACTTCAAGATCGCCTGAGTTAGGTCCGCAGTAAAGGCGGTACCTCTGTCTGTGATGAGGACCTCTGGGGCGCCATGACGCAAGACGATGTTCTCCACGAAGAACTTGGCTACCTCGGCGGCACTCCCTTTGGGCAAGGCCTTTGTCTCGGCGTAGCGGGTGAGGTAGTCAGTCGCTACGACGATCCACTGTTGCCGGAAGTCGACGTCGGAACGGCCCCAGTAGGTCCATCCCGATTTGCTGGAACGGCCGGTGAGGTGGATCGATTGGCTGCAGAAGTCCCGCTGGCCTAGTCGGCGGTGTCTTCCGTCGCTGGCAATCTCGGCAGTCTTAACGTAGTGGGCGACGTCGGCAGCAAGGCGTGGCCAGTAGTATTTTTCCTGTACTCTGGCGAGCGTTCGGGAAACACCGAGGTGTCCAGCCGTCGGGTCGTCGTGTAGGGCCTGGAGGACTTCTGGTCGCAATGATGAGGGCACGACGAGAAGGTAGTCGGTTCGAAGTGGCGAGAAGTTCTTCTTCAGGAGAACGCCGTTCCGTAAGAAAAACGACGGCAGTCCTCGCTTGAATACCTTGGGAACCACGGCGGTCTTGCACTCGAGGTACTCAATAAGGCCCCCCAGTTCCGCGTCGGCCCGTTGCCTTTCGGCGAAAGTCGTCGGCACTTATAGTTCCGAGGAAGCAGTCATCGTCGTCGTCTTGCGGCGGCGCGTCGACGGGGGCACGAGACAGGCAGTCGGCGTCAGAGTGTTTTCGTCCAGACTTGTACACGACGGTAATATCGAATTCTTGAAGCCTCAGACTCCATCGTGCGAGACGACCTGAAGGGTCCTTCAAGTTAGCTAGCCAACATAAGGCGTGATGGTCACTGACAACTTTGAAGGGCCTGCCATAGAGGTAGGGGCGAAACTTTGACGTAGCCCAGAGAATGGCAAGGCATTCCTTTTCTGTTGTGGAATAGTTTGCTTCTGCCTTGGATAGTGACCGGCTAGCATAACTGATAACCCTTTCAAGCCCGTCAGTCTTTTGCACAAGGACGGCACCGAGTCCTACGCTGCTTGCGTCGGTGTGTATTTCCGTATCGGCGCAATCGTCGAAATGCGCAAGTATGGGTGGCGTCTGCAGGCGTCGTTTAAGTTCTTGAAAGGCTTGCACTTGCGCCGTTTCCCACCTGAATTCCACGTTATTCTTCGTGAGAAGCGTCAGTGGTTCGGCGATCCGTGAAAAAGTTTTTGACGAAGCGTCCGGTAATAGGCACATAAGCCGAGAAATCGGCGCACGGCCTTCTTGTCGGTGGGTGGCGCAAAGTCGGCGATGGCAGCTGTTTTCCGCGGGTCTGGGCGCACTCCAGACTTGCTGATCACATGACCCAGAAACAAGAGCTCGTCATACGCGAATCTGCACTTTTCTGGCTTCAGGGTCGTCCAGAGGCCTTGATTGCTTGAAGTACTGCCTCAAGCCGCCGGAGATGCTCGTCGAAGGTCGAGGAAAACACGACGACGTCGTCAAATACACAAGGCACGTCTGCCACTTCAATCCGGCCAGTACGGTGTCCATGACACGCTGGAACGTCGCAGGTGCCGAGCAAAGACCGAAAGGCATGACCTTGAACTCAAAGAGGCCGTCGGGTGTTATAAAGGCAGTCTTTTCTCGGTCTCTCTCGTCGACTTCGATTTGCCAGTAGCCGGTCTTGAGGTCCATCGACGAAAAGTGCGTCGCGTTGTGAAGTCGATCCAGGGTGTCGTCTATTCGTGGGAGGGGGTACACGTCCTTCTTCGTGATTTTGTTCAGGCGCCGGTAATCAACGCAGAAGCGCAGTGTCCCGTCCTTCTTCTTCACTAACACCACGGGTGACGCCCACGGACTCTTGGACGGCTGGATGATGTTGTCGCATAGCATCTCGTCGACTTGTTTCTTTATCGCGTCGCGCTCTCGAGTAGAAACTCTGTATGGGCTCTGACGGAGTGGTCGAGAATTTTCTTCTGTTATAATGCGGTGCTTCGCAAGGGGCGTTTGTCGGACCCGCGATGACGACGAGAAACAGTCCTTGTATTGCAAGAGCAGGGTTTTGAGCTGGTCTTGTTTGGCCTTCGGAAGGCTTGGGTTGACGTCAAATCCGGTTCGGGACCTCTATTCGTCGAAGCAGGTTCGGCAGCATCGAAGAGGGCGAAAGCATCGCTGGCGGCTACACATTCGTCGATGTAGGCAACCGTCGTACCGAAGTTGAGGTGCCTATATTCGTGGCTGAAGTTTGTCAGCACTACTTTTGCTTTACCGTCACGCAGCTCGGCTATACCTCGTGCGACGCAAATTTGACGGTTCAGGAGTAGGTGCTGATCGCCTCGATGACGCCTTCAAGGTTCGCAGGTTTTTCGGTGCCGACGGAAATAATGACGCTGGAGCGCGGCGGAATGGTCAACCTGCTCTTCTATCACATTCAATGCATGGTTGCCTGGCATCGCGTGGGGCGGGAGCGCTTTGTCTGAGTTCAGTGTTATCGACTCAGACCTCAGGTCGATGACGGCGCCGTGGTCACTTAGGAAGTCCATTCCCAGTATCACATCCTGGAGCAGTTTTGTAGAATTACAAAGCTCGCAGGATAAGTCCGGTTATTGATGGTGACTCGTGCCGTGCAGACACCAATCGGCGTTATCAGATGGCCTCCAGCGGTCCGGATCTCGGGGCCTTCCCAAGCAGTCCTAACTTTCTTCAACTGTGCTGCGAACGGCCCACTGATGACGGAATAGTCGGCTCCAGTATCGACGAGAGCGGTGACGTTGTGGCCGTCGATCAGAACGTCGAGGTCGCTAGTCCGCCGTCTTGCGTTGCGGTTACGTCGCGGCGTCGGGTCACGGCTGCGTCGGTTTGCACCGCTGCTTCCGCGTTGCGTCGTCAGGTCTGCTTCCGGTCGCAAAGTTTCGTCTTCAGGACGTCGTTCGGCGTGCGGCGGGGGCTCGGAACTTCGTCGCGGCGTCGTCGTCGACGGCGGAGGATCTTCAGCATTTCGTCGTTCAGCAACCGCACCTCCATCGGTTGCTGCCCTTAGTTTTCCGGATACGGGCTAGGCGACCGGCCCCGGTTTGGGCCAGTGTACGGCCGGCGGTGCGGTGACATGTAGCGGCCGGCGACGGCGAGCGGGAAGGTCGTCGTTCTTGCCACTGTGTTCCGGTGAGGTAGTCGTTGATGTCGCGCGGCCGTTCGCCTGGCTGCGGGCGCGGCGCGTTGATAGCGAATCCGCGTAGTCCCATCTGTCGGTACTGGCAGCGGCGGTACGTGTGGCCGGCCTCTCCGCAGTGGTAGCAGAGCGGGCGGTTGTCGGGGGCACGCCAGACATCGGTCTTCCTCGGGGTGTTGCGCTGGCCGACAGGTGGTCGGTAGGGCGTCGGTGGCGGCGGCGGCGTCTGGCGACGGTACTGCGGCGGTGTGGCGTCTTGGCGGGGGCGTGGAGAGGAGCATGACGGCGGGCTGCAGCAGCATAGCTAATAGCTTGCGGCTGCGGCTCTGCTAGCTGAGGCGCGCCGAGTGAATGCTGGATCTCCTGGCGCACGACGTCGGCGATGGACTCTACTTGAGGTTGCGACGGAGGTAGAATTTTTCGCAACTCCTCTTGCACGATTGCTCGAATCGTCTCACGCAGGTCGGCGGGTCCTAGGGCTTGAACGTCGGCGTAGCTTGTAGCCGAGAAGCTGCGGTTGTATTGCCGCGTTCGCATCTCAAGCGTTTTCTCGATCGTGGAAGCCTCCGATGCAAATTCAGCGACCGTCTTCGGCGGGTTCCTTATCAATCCAGCGAAGAGTTCCTGTTGACACCCCGCATGAGGAACCTCACTTTCTTCTCTTCGGGCATACTTGGGTCGGCGTGTCGAAACAGGCGATTCATCTCTTCCGTGTAGATGGCAATATTTTCATTGGGCAGCTGCACACGGGTCTCCAGCATAGCCGCGGCCCGTTCCTTGCGGACCCACGCTCGTGAACGTGCTTAGGAACGTCGTCCGAAAGAGATCCAATGTTTGTAGGGCGGATTCTCGGTTCTCGAACCATGTCCCTCGCGGCGTCTTCTAGGTAGAAGTATACGTGGCGCAGCTTGTCCTCGCAGTTCCAGTTATTAAATGTTGAGACCCTTTCAAAGGTTCGAGCCAAGTCTCGGGGTCTTCACATGGCGAACCACGGAACGTCGGCGGCTCCCTGGGTGGCTGCATCACGATCGCGTAGGGGGCACCTGCGTCAGTCATCGTCTCGGCGGTCGATGTGACGGTCTTCGGCTGCCTGGCGTTTTCGGGAAGGAGCCCGTACTCTGGTTGTAGTCCCTTCTGCCGGCGGCTGGTTCGAGGATTCGGGTTGTCCTTAGAGTCGTCTTCTTCGCGGCTTGGGCTTGGGTCAGCGCTCCGCGGTGGTGTCCGGATCATGAAGCAGCACCTCCACCAGATGTCACGTGGTCGTGACGTCGACGAAGACAGCAGTCGGCGTTTGCAGAATGAAACTGTTTATTTGGCCGAACTTGTGGCCGGGAAAATGAGAACTAGAACTACAGCAATACACGCTGTACAATGATAGCGGCGAACAGGGCGTCGTCCGTCGATCAACTGACAAGCAGTCAAGCGCGTCGGCTTTTATACAGGCGCTATCGAACTTTCCAGCGATATCACTGGTGGCGGCGTTATCTCTCGACAAAGCTGGAACATTCTCGCTGCGGCGCGCAATCTTAACAGATTGTTCCAAAACAATCGCGAAGCTTCCTACACATCACGGCGAGGCCTGCGCAGCGCGTTGCCCACAGTCTTTGTGGGTGAAGATCTACACTCATTTGAAATATAAGACTCGCGGCAATGCAATACATCTTTATTTACAGAACTACATACATTCTGCGGGATACCATTGGCTAAAAGCTGTTTAATAACAGCTTGACTGGGCCGATAGTCCGTTACAAGGCATACGTGGCGGTTGCACGAAAAAATGGTAACATTGTTAGAAACTCAATGTAAATAATATTTACACAAATGCACAAAACAAGATATAACTAATATATACAGAAATAATGAAAACATAATACATAAGAAGAGATATACGCTAGGGTTACAAAAAGCCATATGTAGGTGTCTCTGATTAAAGAACAATAAGATAGCAATCAATCGTCACATGTTAACAAAAGTCACAGTTTCGCCGCAAGGGCGAAGCTATGAATGCGATAGCAAGAAAAGCGGCCCGCGATGGACGCGCTGCGACTACCGTGCGTCCATCACTACCCAGCAGCTATACTAGACAGTTTTAATTTCACGTACGTAGGGACTCCTCATACGCAAACGTGAAAAGTACACGTACGTTACGTGCACGACATCTCAAACGCTTTTAGCTACACGCACGCGACGCGCGGTGAGAGCTACCACGTAGCTCGATCTGCTGAGAATCATGAACACTGCGGTAGTTTGTTCGAGCGCCCGCGCGAGCAGACAGCGGAAGGGCAAGGTTCTCGCTGCGCAAATATAAGAAGAAGCGAGAGAGCTGGCCGACGCCTTTAAGTGCGCCCGCGCGCTCCTAGCGCCATCTCGCTGGTAATGAAGAAACGCTTATAAGCGCCTCCGTCTCGGAGGTCTGCAAACGGTAAAGGGTGTGTATATAACGCTCGCCGTTAGCTGCCAGAGGGATGTACGCTTTGTGGAGTAGTGCTTAGCGCACCGCGCTGCGAATTCAGAGGCTGCTGTTTCGATTCCGCGCTTCGCAAGCATTTTTCTGATTTATTTTTCTTTGGGATATTGATGTATATATACATACTTATACATATACGCAGCATGACGGCGGCGACGGCGACGGCAAAAATCAGCCGAGACTGTCCATATAATTGCTATCGCAATAAAAAGTATTCGAAGTTCCTTCGGTGAGCTACATTTTACACCTTCATATTTATTTAAAATGTGTGGCAGATTATACTGTAATGATTGTAGGCTATATTTATTACGAAACCATGGAACATACCACATGTCACTATTTCTGGTACTGATGGATATGACTCTAGGTGTCAAAGATGCAGTAGACACACGGAAATTTTTGAAGGCAGTATTTGAGAAGTAAAAATAATTAAGCAAGCGAAAAGTGTAGAAATGTTCTATTTTGAATATTTGATGCTTTAGAAAAGCTGGCCCTTGTTGTTTCCAGAAAACCCATATTGTCAATGTGCCGAATCATCTTCTTTTGCAAAGAAAATATTCTCATAATATTCGTTTTTCGAGCAGTCGCCCACACTAAGCTACAATAATTTAAATGGGAAGAAAATAAGGCGTAATAAATGCTAAGCTTTGCTTTCGGTGGTAGAAGATATCGACATCTAGACAAAACACCTGTAATTGCGGACAGTTTTGGGCAGATATTTTCAATGTGTTTATCCCAAGTCAGCTGCGAAGAAAAAGTAACGCCTAGTAATTTATGTTCAGCAACAATTTGCAGTTATTCACCAGCAAACAATACACTTTGATTGCTAGTAAGAGGTTTGTTTTTCGATTTGTTTTCGAACGAACTCGCGCAGTGGGGCAGGCACATCAAGCTGTCCCATCTCTTTTTTCGATGGCAGCTTGTATCTTCTGAAGAGCATACCCTTCACAAGAACGAACTCCATTTCGGCTGATCTTGTAATGGCTTTGTTGCCCACGGCTTCCAAGGAGCGCCGAAGTGTAGGATTGTCGTTTTGCTTCGCTTTCAGATTAGACGGGGTTAGTTGCCAGTGACTGATTGGTGCTGCGGGCAACTGATTCGATGTCTGCGAAGCTGTTCTTGTGGCGACAGCAAGTGGTGTCTCGTTGTTGGTTTTCTTGGCAGCGGCATCGCAGGTGCCCTCCAACGTCGAGTTCGGCTGGTGTGGCGCCCAGCCACCTCGTTCCTCTGGAGTGTGCACTCTAACTCCTAAGAAATATGCGGCCTCTTCCAGTCAGGATCAGGAGCACAAGCATCTCGCGCGCCCTCGACATTTCCCACAACCACATCATACGGAGATTCTCCATGCATATCACCTTGACTCTTCCGGCAAGAAATGGCGAGCTGAGGTTTACTTAAGCCTCAGGAAGACGCATGACCGACCGGTCTAGCAAAGTAATGACATGGCTCTTTTCAGTTAGGTTCTCTTGCGGCACCAATGATTGCCTAACTAAACTGAATTACATCCAGTGTCCCGCAGCGCGGTTACGCTTGAACCCGAAGTACGCTATCGACCGTTGGCATTCTGTTCACTGGCAATTTGTTGCTCTTCACATCATTCGTCTCAATGGCAGTGCCACTGGGAGGCGCTTCTGTCTCAACACTTCTCAAGCTGCTCTCAGCAGTCATACAACACGAGGAGGCTTGACAACCTGTGCCCACGTCATAAGGACAGGTGTCCTCTTTGTGGCCACCCTTGCGACATTTCGAGCACGTAGGCCCTTTTAAAATAGTTGGTCTCGTTTTCGACCAACAATCGGCCGCTCTATGCCCCAACGTCTTGCAAAAAAAACAGGGAATCTTTCTCTTTACATTTTGTCCGCCTGGTACACTCGATTGCGCTGCAAGCGTTTCGGTTCCTTATCCTATTTGCTTTTTCCAAAGTTGATGAGACCCGTGCTTCGAGGTAATGGTCCGCAGTCTCCGCAAGCTTGTCCAGACCTCTGCAGCCTCTTTCTTTCAGAAATACTGCCAGCTCCTCGTTACATCGCCGATGCAACTGTTCCGATATGATAATATTCCGGAGGTCCTCGAAGGTGCGCTCTGTCTTCGCCATTTGCTGCCAGTGGTCGAAGTATCCGGCAAGACGAACAGCAAACTGTCTCCCTGTTTCGGAGTTCTCAGCTCTCGAATTTCGGAACTTCGTCCTGCACCCTTCGTCGGTATAACAAAAATGCTGTAATAGGGCTTGCTTCAGCTTAGCCTGGTCTACGGCGTCGTCAGCCACCATTCGACTCACTGCGCTCAGTGCCTCTCCAGTTAAGCAGGAACTGAGACATAACGCCCATTTATCAGCTGGCCATCCTTGACTATTGGCCACCCTCTCACATCGTTGATATACGCATCCAGCTCGTCCCTTCCCTCGTTTATCGGAGGAATGAGCCTGTGTGGGCTTTCGTAACACTGCGCCGAACTAGAACTCGAAACAGTGCTAGCTGACGGATCACCAACAGCCGCGAAAGCAAACCGTGCCTGCTGTTCATGTAACTTAGCTTAAGCTCAATAACTCTCTTTTCTTCTTGTCAGCGAGATTTAGCAATCTCCAATACCTCTTTAGCTGCAGCGCGATCAATTGTAAGCTGGTCTCTTGCTTTAGCCCGCTCCTCATCTAACCAGGTCCTTGGGTCTGGGCCCGATATGCCTAATGCATTGCAAGTTCCAGTAATATGTCGATGTACGTTGTCAGCCGACACACACCCGCACGGTGATGCTGTGTAAGGTCTAAAGGAGTGCAAAGTCCTGTCGCGGACGCCAGTTTTTGTGACGTAATACTCTGTCATGCCTGCAGGTGCGCTACGTGAAGAGAATGGACACGAGACACAATATGCAAATACTCAATTCAAACGTGTAATTGACAATTCATAATGAAGATAAATAATTCATACAGACAACAAATGACAGGAGAAAATAGAATAAAACAACTCCATTTAAAGAAAACACCAACCTTCTAGATATAACGAACATAACAACACATCGAAACACAATAGCTCGTAGATTATCGTCCATCATCCGACGCAATGCGGCGATGTTCGATGTCCGTTGCTTCGTGGTTTCTGAGTGGTGGTCGGATGCTCGCAATTAATGGCGACGACGGCTGTGACCGGCGCAGTTGGTGATGCCGACGCTTGGCCTCGCGCAAAGTTGCGGGCCGCTTCGTCCCTTCGGGCCTGTTAGCGCCCCACGTTCCGAGCTTGAGCGTGGCGCTCCTCCAACTGCCGCTCTTGGCTCCGCGGTCATCCGACACCAGCCCGGGGTGCGGAATTTCCGTGTTTCGCCGATTCCATACCAGACGCATGGTGCCGAAGCAGCTTTGTTTTAGACTGCTTTTTAACACGAAAGTGTTTTATGCCGGGGTCCACCAAGACTTTCATGTCGTATTTCCGTCATGGAGGTTCGTCAGCAAAATGAACGCCTTGAGATGGCAAAGGAAAAACAACTGTAAGGAAAAGTTCCGTTGACGGGAGTCTAAGCCATGACCTCTCGGACCGCGACGATGGCTGGCGGGCATTTAGCCCACTGAGCTGCCGCCGAACACATTACGGATGTTACATGAACGCGCCTTTTATCTTTCACACTTCCATCTCACAGTGCTAATGGATTGATGGATGAATGCTATGAGCGTCCTCTTTATAACGGGGTGGTGACATCTGTGCCACTAGGTTAAAAAAAACACCCCGTTTCTACGACCGTCCCATTCGGCGCGTTTCTAATACAAGTTTAATTTCGACAACGCTTTGACACACCGTGAGGTGGCAGCTTTCTGCTTCGGCTGTCTGGGGACGTTTTTCGAAGTACCGCTGGGCGGTCCGATCAGACTGTCTGGCTGCTGCTTTGTGCGCCAGCAAGCACTTCAGTCACTACATCATTAAACATTCCTTTGTGCACTGCACAAGATTGCGTCCAGCGTTTGTGTAGGGTATACATACGTATTTTATAAGTATTAAGTTTACACGCGTCTCTGGCGATTGCGTGTGCCGGTTAAAGAAACTTTCCTTTGTGCACTGCACAAGATTGCGTCTATACTCGCGGACAACTTTTCTTGGCAAAGAGAAAGCTACGGGCGGGTTGCGTCTGCACATGTACTGCTACGCGAAGTAGTGCGGTTTGGCGCGCGGCTCGTAACGCCGTGAAAAGTGATTTGCATTCCGACGCAAACGCTGCTTAGCGTCTAACGTACGGATGAAAGGGGCGACTTTTTCACGCACGCAAAAACGCAAAGTGACAACGTATAAAGTAATATAAATACAAATATCTCGCTTGTGTTCTCTGCGTTCTGCCTCAAAAAGCTACATGTAGAAAATGAAGTATCCTGTATATCTCACGCAGAAAATACGGACGCAATTGTGGGCGTACATTCATTAGCCAGTCACACCAATCACCGCAGGAGGCTTTTGCAACTGATAGCTACGAAGTTCACCAAGCCCCTTTTGAGCAACTATGCACTTGGCACAACTGACAGACGTGCCATTGTCAAGCTCCTGGAGACAATGGCATGTCTTAGCACCTATTTCATGTAAAGTTCTTAAAATGTAGACTAAATGTATTTACGTTCCACCACTGAAGCGATGATTCTCGTGCAGCACATTTTAGCACTTTCATTTTCTATACGACACGCTGTAGGTCGTCTTGTCATATTCAATGCGAATAATTGTAGTGCTCCATTCTCACGCAGATGAATGTATCAAGCCTGGCCGTTCTCAACCAATATCTTTCAACCCGCTGGGATCACAATCTTCGCCTTGCTGATCTGCTGGCTTCGCGTCCTGCCTAGAAGCAACCAGCTGTGATCAATTTCTAAAGTGAGCGCGCGTGACTCGCTCCAAGGCGTGAGAACCTCAACACGCATGCGCGATTACGTGCGAATTCCAACAAACATGCTGTTGAACGGGAACACTGCACACGATGTGATGTGTACTCTTTAGCGAAGTGTCTGTGAAGTAGAGGATTCTTCACCAAAGTGCCGGCACAGTACGAAATGCGCATAAAGTTAACTTCACCTGTTTTGGTCTATGCAATCGGTGAACTTTGTTGACCAAGCACAGCACTTTTCTCCGAATCAAGTAGTAAATAAGTGTTTTGTCGTCGAAGCACGGCGAACAAGCAGAGGCAACAAGCGAGTGCCGCATTGTTTAGAAGCTCAGACATCTCTTGAACTTTGGTGTGGTGCGGTGGTGAAGGACCTACCATCACAAGCTGAAAGGTAAGACCCATGTTTATTCTAACGTGCGCGTGCAGACAGTATATATGTTATCGCGTATGCCGCTGAAAAGCCTACGCTAGTGTCAGTAGCTGCGCTGTTTTTCCTAAACAAACTCGTTTGCGGCATCGTAGAAAAAAAAAGAATCTTGAACAACTACGCAATGTTGACAAAATGCACAAAACATTTTCTCTGCTGGCTCCGCGCAACATGATCGTAACAATACGCGGCAAACAGTCGCAGTCAGGAATTTGATGAAAGGTCGACAGTGAGAAAAAGGGCCCACAGAAGCGCTTGCGAGCAGACGCCCCGCATTTCCGCTGCAGTCGGTCAGGCAACAAGCGCCGCCACACAGATTTGTGCGGAACTGAGAGAACCGCCGCCGAATTGGGAAAGCGAGCGACGCAGCGGACATCTATTCAAGGAGGCATTGGGTACACATACTGTGGCGAAGCCTCGGTACTGTTTCACGGTTGCGCTCTCCAGCGGCTTCTAGTAGGTCGTCCTCTTCTGAACGCCGCTCGCGCTCAGAGTCAGTGCTTTTGCCTTGACTGTCGCCGTTGCGCATCGTCGCTGAGTGCCGTCCAATAAACAGCCTGCCTGAAGTCTCTCCATTCATTCATTCATTCATTCATTCATTCATTCATTCATCATTCATTCATTCATTCATTCATTCGTTGCTATGGCTGCGGTGTTTATTGTGATTGAACTTCCCCTTGCTTCCCGTACAGTAATGCCCATTGAGCGCCGTAGGTATCTGAATAAATAAATATAAATAAATAAAAAATAAATAATAATAAATAAAAATAATAAATAATAATAATAATAAATAAATAAAATCAGCTGACATCGAAACCGCACCATTCCAAGCAGTTTCATTACCTTGTTGTCGTTTGAATAAAGAATAAATTGCAAATAGAATTTCTTTTTTCAAAGTACTACTTTTGCATCAGTTATGAATAAAGCTATTTAGATAGGCAGCAGAACTTTGTATGGTAACCCGATCAGCATGGCGGTCTTCCAGGAAAACAAAGCAAGTTGTGCCCTTACTCCTTGCTCCGACGACGCACCGCTATCGAACGCTAAATTTCATGACTTTGTACGTTTTGAGGAACGCGGCTGACTTACAGTAGGTCACAACCTAAGTATAGGATGTAAGCTTTGCCCACAACTGTCACTGTCCCAAGCGAGAGACTTTTCGATGCGAAGCATCACATGGCGGAGTTCCATCCGGTGGTGGCGGTGGTGTGCGGAGGTCACAACCCATACTGCGCATGCACAAACCCTCTCCACACACACTCTCTCCACTCCCACTGTCCAAATCCCCCTCTCGTGCGCGTCGTTCTCACCTACGACGAGTACGCAGCAAGGAGGCTTTTTTTAAACCTCCTTCGTAGCACAATTGATGCCTCCGTGTCTTGACTTCGCACGAGCAGCCAATGGCCGCCTCTGCTTCTGTGGCTCTAGACGCGGAGCGCTCGTGCTCTCCTTCCTTCGCTGAAGAATCCCACAACGACACCAATGACTTGGCCTGCAGAAAGGCAGACGCACATGATCTTGCGACTTTGCGGGAATCGAATACCTCGGACGCCGGCAGTCCCACGCAGCGGGAGCTGGAGGGAGACTGGAAGACAGTGCTGATTCTCCGCCAAAGGAAGGCACAGGCTCGTAAACGCAAGAAAATATTACGCCATCTCCCGCTCAAGCTAACCCTCTCCCCGCTGCTTCGCATCCACACATGGTTTTCTTTAGCGGGAGATGGTGATTTTTTTGTCATATATGGCCTCTTCAATAGGTCTTTCCAGAAAGTCGCGCGCCTCCGTGCGCCGGCGCTGTGCATCGCCGGAAAAAAAGATGGCTGATACGTCTGTCATAGAAATCGGTGTGACACGAAAGTGAAATGTGTCGTCACAGAAGTAGCAGATTGCTCATACTGCATTGCTATATGAGAGCTTGTACAATGTCTACTGCTGTTTGGCAGACATAGCACCGCTTGATGTGGACGACCTCACGTTGACGCCTAGTGGCACATCTCTGTACCGACGAATAACGCCCATGATGATGACTTAACCACTGCGGTAGCTGGAGTTAACATATACATGGACACCGCATATGGTGAATCCCGCGCAAATATGGTATCAACAAGCACATAAACACTGATACTCGATATGCACTCCTTCAAAGCGTCGTGAAACGCGTAGAGAAACGTTACGCACGTCGTGTCTTCCCTCCAGCCTGGTCGTTAATCACACAGGGGGTTTGGTGACGCATAATCTGATGCATTCAACAACTGAAGAAACACTTGCCTGTGACGTCATTATTGCACTGGTCCTTGGTGTCCCGAATGTCTCACAACACAGGAGTGAGCGTACCGTACGAGCGCAGAGCGAGCCGAGTGCGGCGTTTTCGAGCGTATGCTGGCTTCTACGCAGTGGCCAGGCTTGGCTGTAGGTACTTGATATACAGGACGTGTTGGCAGTGCTTTCAGTCTTTTTGCGAAATTGTTTAAGCACAGTGTATTTAGGAATGCAACTTCGTGCGAAATGTATTTTCGTTGCGAGTTTAACGCGCCGTACTCGGAGAGTTCAGCTGCAGTGTGCCACGCAGCGACAGCGTCTCAACATCTCAACATGTTGCCGGTGCGCGATAAGCCACTCGAGCAACGCACGGTTCATGTTCCTGGAACGTTCAAACCACAAAAAAAAACACAGGCTGGCAAATAATAATGTGCTGACAACATCCCATTGTAATGCTCGCAGAAAGCTTCTGCGTAAAAAATGCTGCGCATATTCACCGAGGATAAAATACTAGAAGCTACCGTCTATGTCACTGAAATGCTAGACTTCACCACATATTACAGGCATGTCAAGAGCACCGTACAGCACCTTAAGTCGACGGAAATACTAGATGGTGCCATCACTTTTCCGGTTTTGCTCGATAGTAATCAGCGCGCATCAAAGGCGCGCATCAATACTTTTGCGATTGTCGCCTTTTGCGATCCTTTGAGAACACGGCCCTTTTGAAGCGCGCCGAATGGGGTGGTCGTAGCAACGGCGCGTTTTCTTTTTTCAAGCCTGGTGGCACACATTTTTTGCACATTTCACCACCCCGTTATTCATCCATCCATCCATCCATCTATCCATCCATCCACCCAAGCGCACTGTGAGAGGAAACTGTGAAAGAAAATAAACGCGTTCATGTAGCCTCCGTTACGTGTTTGGCGGTAGCTCAGCGGGCAAAACGGCCACCATCCATAGTTGTGGACCGAGAGGTTGTGGTTTCGACTCCTGTCAATGGAACGTTTTGGTATAATTTTTTTTCTTTGTCATTTCATGGCGTTCATTTTTCTAACGTATTTCCGTGACGGAAATTCGTAATGGAAACCTTGGTGGACCCTGGGATAAAACACTTTCGTGATCAAAAAAAGCGCCGAACTCCTTCGTCTGCTTCAGCCGCGCGCTTGGGCGTGTCGCAACGCACGTGGTTCGCCGCTTCACACGCCCTGTAAAGGTGCCATCATCCTGTTATCAACCCTTCCTGTATCACGCTTGTCGCCCCAATCTACGGAGTACAACACGTTGTATCTCGCAAGACATGTCATGGGGTGCAGCTGAAGTTAGCAGCAACAATGTAAATAATCACTTCGCAAACAGTTTACGCTGATGTTTACGCGAACAGCCGAGTGGTCATTTAGACCACTCAATGACCACTCGTTGAGCCCAATCAATGAGTGCGCTTAATCCACTGACTGGATTGAGCCCGTAGGTGAGAAAAACAGCTTGCTTGCAACGTATTCGCGTAGAGCTGGCATGTTATTCCAACTAATCGGTGCATATATTGGAAATGTACATTGCACGCAGGATCCTCCCAACTATAAAGCACTGCGTGCAATGGATCCTGCGTGCAATAAAGGATCCTGCGTGCAATGTACATTTCCAATATATGCACCGATTAGTTGGAATAACAAGCGAGCTCTACGCGAATGCGTTGCAAGCAAGCGTAATTGCAAGCAAGCGATTACATTACCACGCGTGAGCACATGCGCTCATCCAGCCATGCACGAACAGAGCGGTGGATTCCTTGTTATATCTTCTTTCTTTGACATCTTAACAACAGGTAAATTACTATAAATATTCCCTAGATCGCGCGTCACAACTAGTGGTTTGTTAGAAGTCGTTGTACGCTCGGGAAATCATAAACATTCTAACATGTTTCATGCTAATATCCCCAGACCTTAAGACATTAAACTTATTTCATGTGCACGATTCACAGCAATTCCTGGTAATTTAAAACCTGTACGCCTAGGCGACCTGCCTGAATCTAAATCTCCTGTGTCTAGCCACGTCACCGTGACTGAATAGAAGGGTAGTGATAAGTCATATTGAGCTAGACTGGAATGACTACGGCGAGAATATTACAATTCAGCACTGCTGAGTGGTATTTTAGTGAGTGTGAGTCAGTTAGAACACAGGGAATTAGAGTTACTGAGACGCTTTTATAAGCAGGTGCTTTGTTCTCCACTCCCCCTGATATTTAATCAATTTTGCGTAGATCATTATTCAGGCCATCTTGCGCAAGGAAGAGTTAATGAAGTGAAAAAGCAGTAGCTTTTCATTTTTTCAAACATGCTGCGGCGTTGTTGCAATCAACAGCTGGGTTTCGATGAACATTTTCAGTTTGAGGCTCAGAGAGGTGGCAGCTGGTCAACAAGATCGTTAGGCATACGGGCGTGAAGGCACGGCGAAAAGCAGCGACGCAATAAAAATAAAACAGCGCATCGCAATATTCACTCTTACAACACGTCTGCACTGGTCATGTGCACCTATTTTATTCTCATCGGGTGGCACGTGAGGCCCATACCCACACTGTCTCTTCTACGGAAGGCTTTTATGAAATGCGAAGCATTTCTTAGCGAACCAGAGGTACTTTGAGTGTTTTTATCTACCTATCTGCATATATTTATAGCTGCCTACGTCTGGGTGCTCTCGTAACCGTCTGCTTATCCTTGGTGTACGCCCAAAATTGGTATGGGAGCGTTAAAGGGCTTGACCAATATGTTTGTGCGTATGTAAACTGATGCCTCGTGTGGTTTTTGTACCGCTGCTTAGCACAATGCCCTTTAGGTTTAGTACAACTAAGAAGAACATGCACACCCCTGCTGCTCGAATTGATGAAACAAATGCCACAAGTACACTGCAAATTAGGAAAGAGCTCAGGGCTCAGAAAAAGACAGCTATTGAGACAGCTATTGATATTATTAGACGGTAAAAAGCAGCTGGCTGTCAAAAAGACAGCTAGTTGTTTATTCATTTTTGCTGCGAAAAATGTCATACCGCAAATCTGAACATATCAAGAAAAAATTGACAGTCGAATCCCCTGAACTTTTGCCGACCACTTCTCTCCATTTCTGTCTGTATCTTTCGCATATATCTCACGGTTGTAGAGGGAAAGTAACATCTGAAGTATCTGTGCACATTATGTGTTCTTCGTTAAGCAACCTGTTCGCTCCCTTGGCGCTCAGCTGTGTTGTGTCCTACGCTCTACGTCATAGATATTTGCCTGTACCACTTTGAGGGTGGTATTAGAGCAGATGCATATAGAGTAAAGCTCGTTAATTGGGATTTCACGGGGCCGGAAAAAAATTCCGGACTAACAAAATGCTGAAGTATCAAAAGTATCGTTAAACCAATGAACAAGTGCCTATTACATCAATGCATTTCAATTTTCTTGGTGGATATGTAAATCCAATACTTATTTTCCATAAGATGAGTGTAAAAGCCGCAATGTTCTTTATTCGCGCCTTCTTTCACATTATGAACACGGCTCACAACCCCCGTGTCTTAAGGCGAAAAGTGCTCTGAACCTTTCCCTTGTTATGTTCCGCCACCAAAAACGCCTTCACGCGCACTGGACGGTAATTTTTTGCCGGAAAAATGGCCGGCGCATTTCGGCCCCGCAGTTCAATTCCGCCGAGTGAAACAGAAAACGAAAACATTTTTTTCCATTCCAATTAGTAGGGCGCCGTAGCGACCTTCGATATCGGTAGACAGCACGTCGGTTCCTTGCACATTCCCTCTTTTCGTTGGCGAACATTTGTCGGCGCAACAGTCGACGCTGGTCCAGTCTAGGCAGTTTTCCTGGAGTTATTGCATAAGACTTTCGTAGAGCAACCGGCTTAGTTATTGTGAAAATGAATTTCGTAAAACAAACCATTTCTTCATAAACATCCTATGAGTTCCAACATTAAATGCTCATTTGTACTTTCCTACGGACTTGTAACAGTAACAACTTGATGTGGGCTAGTCGGTTCATAATTAGAACAAAGAAAGTAACAGCGCGAATGAAAGGACGACAAAGGAACGAAGACCACGGGACAAGCGCTGACTGCCAACTGAAAACAGGAGGAAATACGCGAAACACTGCTAGAAGCAACATGGAAACAAAACAAGTAGTTCAACATACATGCACCTCAGGACTTGCCCCTGAGGTGCATGTATGTTGAACTACTTGTTTTGTTTCCATGTTGCTTCTAGCAGTGTTTTGCACATTTCCTCCTGTTTATGCTGTGTTATTAAAGGACTTTAGTTGCCGTTAGTAGCGCAGCCAGCAAATAGCCTAATACATGTCATTCGCGAAACGAAGTTGCATTTGGAGTTCTCTGCAATGAATTCAGCACTTCATATACAAGTATGCGAAAATGATTAACGTTTCGTTAACAAAATAGATAAACTTCATTGCGCAATATGCGCCACACTGCGGTCATTACAGTAACTATGGCGCCCCGCCTCGGTGGTCTAGTGGTTATGGCACTCGACTGCTGACCCGAAGGTCGCGGGATCGAATCCCGGTCGTGGCTGCTGCATTTTCGATGGAAGCGAAAATGTTTCAGGCCCGTGTACTTAGATTTATGTGCGCGTTACAGAACCCAAGATGGTCAAAATTTCCCGAACCCTCCACTACGGCGTCTCTCATATTCATATCGTGGTCTTGGGACGTTAAACCCCAGATATTATTGCATTATTACAGTACCTATGGCCTCCTCAAATTTATCATCACGGCTTTTTCTTGAATAACAGTCTGACACCACCTACGTGTGCTTCGTAAGTCGTTGCCAATTAACAGACAGATGCAAGGCACATTACAACCTTCTAGGTACAATGTGATTTCCGCTTGTCATGGAAGAAAGAAACGTGGTGGTAGAAGAAAGAAATAAACAACCTGGTGGTAAAAATGTATATTAGAAGAAGGCAAGGCTTGTAAAACCAAATTATAGACATTTGCGTGAAAGCTCTCATGGTATAACCGCAGCAATTATTTTTGAAGGGCAAAGCCTTATACGTGAAATCGCGAAAATCGACGGTCGGCGTCAACACGAGTGATGCAAAAATTATCATCACGCGATGACTTCACATATGACGTCATCATGACGTGACAGATTGACAAAGTTTAGTGCGTGTGAGTTCGTTGGACCACAGGAAAGCAGAATTGTCAAGGCTGCTTTCTGAATCAAACGCTCTGTTCTGAACGGACGTTGGTGTTGATTTTACGTTTTGTGTATAAATGACCATCAAATGCTAGTATAAATGAAACAAAGTTAAAAGCTGCAGCTTTCTGATTTTTTGGATATCCTGCGTCGTTGCAATCAACTGTTGGTTTCGATGAACATGTGCATTTTGTTTGAGACTCAAAGAAATGGCAGCCTGGCAGCAAGATCGTTAGACATACTGGCATAAAGACACGTGGGAACCAGCGGAACCAGCATAATAGCGCATGTTAGTGCCTAAGAAAGAGCAGGCAAGATCACGCGCGGGACACTGGTCACCGTGTAACAAGCTAAGTAAGAATCGCAGGGCAAGCATCCGGCAGCGAAGGGACCACGATGAGAACGCGAATCCCTTCTGTTGCGTGGTTGCGCAAGCGCAGCAAGGAAAACCAGCTCAGTTCCACCTGACCAGAAAAAAGAGCCAAGAAGGGATTGCAACGACCTAGTTCTTCGTAATGGGGCTGTACGACATGAGATATGTACCCTACACGGCCGCGAAATACATTCTGTGCTAGGTAGCTCCTTTCCAACAGTGGTAAATCGCACTCTTGCGCTTCCTGGACGTGCCGTTTTACATCTTCAAGTGCTGAAACCCACACGGTGGCTTATATACCGTAGTAGGTATAATCAACCCCATAATGCGATTAGAGTCGCATTTCTGAAGACTTATAAAGGGGCTTAGGCAGCTGTATGGGGAAGCATTGAACAAATATTCACATTTCGAAAAGTTTAGCGCAGAGTGTGATATAGCCCCATATTCGGCAAAAAGCCATAGGCTACGGGACAAACTGTGCTCGTTCTTCAGATACAACGTGATGTCATTGGTGGAAACTGTCACCACTACCAGGTAGTGGAAGGTTTCGAATGTATGGATTTGTAAGTAGGGAGCGCAGGAATGGTTCGAGGCTTAGTACAAAATCTACCGGGGACAGAGCACAACCTTGGTGAACCCCGCGCGCAACAGAAATTGGGCACTTTCAGAACCATCAAGAAAGAACTTGCTGTGTATATTTATATACATATTTCTCAGAAGCTGAACGAAGTGTTGCGAGTACCCACACGCTGCCATTACACTAAATATGTAGCTGTGTTCAAGGCGATGAATTGGCTTTTATTGATCCAGGGAAACCAAGAGCCTACGTATGGACCTCGCCAATCTGTACGCAGTTATATCGTGCGTAACAAAAGAGAGACTATGAATTTCTCTTCCAGAAATCGAGCACGCCTGATGATGCCCTATTAAGAAAGGCACCAGGCGTCTGAAACGACGAGTGACAGCTGCTGGAAAAGTTTTGTAATCGATGTTGAGAAGCGTAATTTTTATCCATTCCTATGGGCGGACTGACGATGGGTCATGCTTATGTATTAACACAATTCGATCACCGTGAGAGCTAATTGGTAAATTAAAGTTCTCAAAGCAGCGGCAGATGACATGACTGAACGTGGCACGAATGTCCTCCCAAAAGGTTAATTAGGACTCAGGCTTCGCGGTAGACAATGCATCTTTCACCACATCAGCTGACGGACTTGCACAAAGTTGTGCACCTACCTCTGGGGGCACCCGAGGCAACCCACTTAGCATTGTGAATGTATCGCCCCTACCATGATGCGCTGACATAGTGGTAGGAACCATGTTTTCAAAATTAGCTGCGAGAACTGATCGATCACGCGCAGGTGACATAGCAACGGGCAGGGCTCTGGCGGCCTGTGTTCCCAGCGGACTCGACAGTCTGAGAAGCGAGCTTTTCGCAAAGCGCCGAATTTCCGGGTGAGCACCTGGATTACTTCCGCTACGCCAAGCAGCCGCCCACAACGACAATGCTGCAATAAGCCGCTGTAAACGTCCCCGTAACTCTCTCGGCCATGTGTCCATCAAGGGAGTTAGTCGATCGACAAGGTGAACGATGCATAGTTTTCGCGCAGTGTCCGCTGGTTCTTCCGGAATACGGCGTGAAGGGCGCACCCTTCGACTGAGCAGTGTGGACTCCACTCTAACCTGAGCGCTTCCCATGAATTTGAACCGGATCCGAACAGCTCTAGATAAACTGGAGCGCGAACACGTGTCATGCAGAACGCGGATGTCAAAACGCCATGGTCTCACTGACGAAGAAAAAGGAAAGGAAGCCTCGAAGGTTATTGGCCGATGATGTGAGACATAACGGGGGATGATGGTAGTGGTATCACATCAGATCGCGACACGTAAGAAGCTTGCGCACTTTGTACGTCGATGCTATTCAGCCTTCTAGACGATGAGTCACATCTCCAAGTCCAGGCATATTGTGATCCATGTACAAGTCTGTACGCATCTATCAAAGAGAAGTGCTGGAGAAGGCGACGCAGCTGGCGTGCGTTCCAGTCAAGTCGATCCATCCCGGGCCCTGCACGTGAGCTCGCGTATATAATACACAGTTAAAATCACCGTGAGTATTACATGCCCACCGACAAGAACATACACGTCCAGGCCACGGAAAAAAAATCATTAGTCTTGGCTGCATGGACTGGACATAAATACAAACAATGCGTAGCCTGAATGACGATAAGACGCAGTCGAAAGCCAATACCCGACCTAGGCCATTACAAAGAGGTGGTCTGGCAAAAGGCTTCGGTTAAAAATAATGATTCCATATCCACTGAATCGAGATGTCGCGAAAGAACTATACCCGTCTAAGATGAACTCGCCCTTGAACGCACGAACGTGGCGAATGGTAAAACAATGTGCTTCTTGTATAGGGAACCCAAGATCAAGTTTGCGGCGCGACGACAGCGCCGCGCTGCGGCTCTGTCGGAAAGCTCTGGAGCTTATGCGCGGCCTACTCAGCCCCTTTCACGGTAGCGGTAGCGCACGTGCGCAGGCGTTCTTCTGTCGGTGCGGGTAACTGCGGGGCCCTCAGCTCGGCACGTTGAACCGAGAGGCTTCCTGTGCGAAGCTGCGCATTTCCGCAATGGCAGAAGCGACCCCGCGGAAGCGGACATGAGGTCGGAAGTATTCCGGTGTCGTGGGCGGCCACAACAGTGCAGACAACACCAAGGAACGCGGTTCAGGTGTGAAACTATTGTTTCCCTGTCGTGTCGCACGAGAAATAAAGGCGGTAAGCGTGGGTAGCTGACAGCGCTGTCTCGCCTTCTATTTTGGCTCTCTGAGTTCATCGCTTTCGTTCATTTCGACTACCTGAATCGGTAAGTAACGCGGCGTATGCACGCAGCGACTCAGTCATAATTACTAGCTGTCTTCTCGCATTGTGAAAGTCCAGTTACGGTTGTAGGTGAAACAACGTTGTGTTTTGATTCCCCGTGTTCGTGAGACCTACCCGTCGTTGTTGAACGTTCACACTCGCGCTATACCGTTAGCGTTGCGCGGTTGGTTGAATTCAACTGAACTCGGCACATTGTCAGAAGTTCGGCGCCTGCAATTCACACGTCGGGAAGGCTGCTTTATCACACCGGAACGGACGTCTGTGCATTTTCAGCAAGCTTTGACATCGTTCTGCAGGTTTGCTTTGTTTTTGTCACTTTATTAGTGTGATATATATTTAAGACGCTAAATATAACTCCGGCACTTAATACATGCTTTGCAATTGCGACCTCGAAGTAACCTTCTGTCACCATCTGACTTTGTGCGATTTTGTAGCCGCGTTCGCGCAGCAGGTTTTATGCGCCTGTCAAGTCGATATCATAAAAAGAGACTGCAAGCATGACGCGAGAGCCGAAAAATTGAGGCGAGCAGTACACGTTGCTTCACAATGGGTAAAGCTCAGCTAGCTGCCTCGCGTCTTAATCAGTGGGTGATTCTCCAGCGGCATGGAGACTTGACTCTAACCTTCTCAGGAAGCAGGGCGATGGCCGTAGAATTTCTTTTTTTTCGCACGCCGCAAACTTTTGTTCACGAAAGTACACGGCTGCTACTGTAAGCATGCCATATGAAAACAACAATCATATGATTCGTAGTCCACACCGCAGAACATCCATAGCGTGTACGGCTTCATTTCGGAGTGCCTGTGGACCGTTATTCATCTTTGACATGACAGAATGAGACTTACGTCGAGGTATACGTCCTACACGGTGTAGTCGCGACTTAGGAAATGCATTTCGCTTTGAGTCGGGCATCGTTGTCGTTCGATCGTCTGCTCTTCACCGTTAACGGGATTGACGAGCCTTTCTCCTTTTATCAAGTTCGCTTTTCGGAAGTGCTTGTCCAGCTGTGAGATCTTTTTGAACCCGCACTGCAGGCGGTACATTGTGAGGCGCCGCGAGAGCTCTGCACGTGCACAAAAACCAGCGGAAACGCGGTGGAGAGAAGGGAAGACGCGCGCTGCTTACACCCCAGTTACACTTTTTCTGCCAGAGCTGGCGCTGCCTGTCAACAGCAGCAGCGCCGCTAAGCGTTGCTTGGGAAACCTATGCACAGAACATCACAATGTTCTGCGCGCGCTACGCTGATAACCTCGGCTTATTTGGTAAGGTTAGGGAACTCTTGAATGTTTAAATGAATAATTTTTAGGTTATCAGCCATATTTAACTACTAGAGTGAGCTTACTGACTGGGTCGTCTTTTTCAATTCGGCATTCCAGGGTCCAGGGGGCATGCAGTGCACACGCAACACAACACACTTCGGCACTATAGAAGAGGGTCGAGGTTTCTTCGGCTGCCGGGACTCGGAGCGGCTATCCTGGGCGCCATCCGAGCTCGTGCCAGTCATGTGCGCACTCACACCTACCTTCTCGAGTGGCAAGCATTACCACGTCACATTCGTCTTGGCTAGCTGAGGGCTCAATGCTGCTGTCCACTCCGAGGCTGAAGCTGCTTTTCGACGATTCAGGCAGCGGTAGGGCTGCAAGGTCAACGTCCTCTTTAGGAACGACCTTCACCGCTGGCTGCTTGTCGAGGCGCGTCAGTAAAGAGTTCCCATGGCGACTTGCAAACTGTTCAAGGAAGTCGCGAGCCTGTCTTTCTGAAGGGATCAATGTGTTTGGCTCATTCGGTTCTAACGTGACACCTAACGAAACGCCAGTGTCCATACACTTCAAAATGTCGGAGACTACGGCGCTTCAGTCGCTGGAAATAAGGAAGCGGCCGACACGTCGGTCCCTTGGTGCGTTTACTTCTCGACAGGAGACGCATGCAAACATGACACGTTGTGCTTGCCTGGAATTGACGCCACGTCAACCATGGTGTCTTCTTTTCTTGTAGGCGAAGCGGGCAGACATGGCGTACTGGGATTGGTCAAGCTGTACACTTCTTCGTTTCCTCTTAACGTAGCGTCCGGAGGTGAATTCCTGTATATTTCATTTGCAGCTTCGGTTTCTAGCTCAGGTGTTAGCGCAAGGTGACGCGGTCGGTAGAGACGGTAGAGACCGAATATGAACAGCGCACTGGGCAGACGGTAGGGGGGTGACCATCTCCACAAAGTTGGCAGGGCCGGACGCAACCTTCGCTGTCGTGTCCATGAACGCAGCAGCGACCAGAAAAATTGGGGGACCCTTAAGCTTCGCCTTTAAGAGTTGAACGCGATAGCGAAATCCAGCCCCTAGTGTGCACTTCAGTCACTAAGTGCATGCTTATTATTGTGTGTTACACACACAAACACACACACGCACACACACGCACACATACACACACACACACACACACACACACACACACACACACGGTCGCGCGCGCTTCCCTGTGCTAGAACGGCGGAACCGTAAAGCCTCTGCTGTAGTCGAGACATGTTTTTCACAATGCCTCGCAGATGGCAGCACATTATCTAATGTTTGCTGTTTGCTTGATATGTTTTCCGCTAGATGGACGTAGTGGTCCATTTTTGGAGCTGTTTGTAAGCGTTCATTATGCCTCACAGATGGCAGAACATTATCTAATGTTTGCTGTTTGCTTGATATGTTTTCCGCTAGTTGGACATAGTTGTTCATTTTTGGAGCTGTTTGTAAGTTAATGTGTGCGTGTTTTTAGCGGCCATGGGCACATAAAAATCGCACTGAAACAGTTGATGTACTTAAGCGTCGCCTTGTGCGGTTGTGCGCTTCTACCATGCAAAAGTAAATGCGTTAACCCTTTCGGCCCTGGCGGTGTCGAGCGAAATCACCACACAACATATCCCCTAGCACCTCGGAAATGAAACCAAAACTGCTCATTCTTGGGACAATAATGATTCAATGGCGCCCACTGTGATTGACACCAAAGTTTTAGCATGTTTGCGAAATGGGAGCCACAAAGAAGAAAAAGCTTGACCGAAGCTCTGGGTGATGCCGAGGCGGGCAAGCTGAGGCAGGTACGCGCCATTTTCGGCACGTCGTACAAAAGCTATTCCAGTTAGTATCACACTGAGAAGTAAGACGATGGTTCACAATTTATGTACTCTAGTGAGTAGAAGGAACACAAAAGCAATTTTTTTGCATTTCACAACCTCTGAGCCTTGATGACCTAATTTGACTAGATGTTAATCCTCCATAAATACAAGGGCCACTGGCTCAATTTTTCGTTTTTCTTCTTCTGAGGTCCAAAATATTTCGAAAACAGGCACAGGAAAGTTCTCCGACCAAAATAAAAAATCCACGGCTGAAAGGGTTACGGAGACTCCTTCCATTACAAGGCATTTATGTATGTTTTTTTTTCGAAGCAGTTGCAAGTGACATTGTGGCTTTGTGGTACGACACCTGCTTGCTACGCAGACGGCCCGGGTTATACCCTCAATGGGACCGAAGATTTTTATTGTTTATTTTATTTGCATCTTTATTGATTTTTCGGTCACGGACGATTTTTCGCTCACAACCAACGACACTGTCACCGACACCGACACCGGAATTTCTACGAAACGAGCTCTCTAACGCTATCGCGTTAAACCGGCACTGTACAATGTGCACGATAGAGGACACTGATCCACACTGACAGCAAATACATTGTAGACCACGGTTGTCGAGCGTGACACGATGAGCAGAAATTCGAACGTAGTTGGGGACGGGATTCGTGGTGCTCCTTTCCTTCCGAACAAAACATGTGCCTGTGAGACCTCCGCGTCATGCGCTCATGAAGCTAGCGTTTACAGGCAACACTTTGCCGTATGGAGACAAAACCTGGACGAGGGCTTCGTTGGTGCCGAAGGACGGTAGGAAGAAGCAGGCGACGTTTGTTACCTGCGGGTCAACAGGAACGACGGGAATACGATTGCCACCGATGATCAGGTAGCCACAGTCGATGATTATAGTCATAGAAGCCATGCTCTTGGCGGTGACTAGGAAGGTCATGGCTTCCACATGCTGAATACAGTGTACCGCTGAAGGGCCAAGTATTGAGGCCGTCGCGTCGACGACGGTTTCCGGCCTGGCCCCGCAGGGACATCGACGTTGAATACTTGGGCCTTCGAAGGAGTCCGCTGAGGCACCTGGCGGTGCACGTTTAGCATGCACTAACTTATACGTGGCCTCTGCGATCAGCTTCAGCAGGGCGATGGTGCGAGCAGTACGTCGATTGTGTTTCAGTTAATTGAAGTAGTTAGCTGAGGAAGAGACAGTTTTCTTGCGGGTATGTGCCATCGTGATAAAACACACCAGCTACAGAACAGTCTCCTTTTATTTTAATATCTACGCACTGAGACAAATAACCTCCAAATGTTAAGACTAGCGCCATTAAAAGCACTCAAATGGAACATTAAGGTTGCCTGTAGTCTTTCCATTCATTCATTCATTCATTCATTCATTAATTCATTCATTGCTATGGCTGCGGAGCTTCATTTGATTGAACGTTCACCTTGCTTGGTAAGGATTTGTAGCTGACATTGAAACCGCAACATTCCAGGCAGTTTCATTACTTTGTTTTCGTTTGGATAAAGGATCAAATGCGAATACCATATCGTATTTCATAATACTTTTTATTGCAGAGGTTATGAATAACGCTATTTAGATAGGCAGCAGAAGTTTGCATGGTAACCCGATCAAGCATGGCGGTCTTCAGGGATAACTAAGCAAGCTGTCCCCGTACTCCTCTTGGCTCCAACGACGGTATGTGCCGGGGAATTGTCGCTGTACTTTATGAGGAATGCAGCTGACTTACAGTAGGTTATAACCAAAGCATAAATCAACCTTCGCCCAGAGCCGTCACTGTTCCAACGAGAGGGAATTTGTATGTATGGCCTGTTCAAGGTACTTTCCAGAAACTTCCTTTCCGTAAACTTTTCGTTGAGTGGCTCGAGCCCGTAGCTGCGGAAAACAGCTTTCTTGCAATGCATCAGCGTAGAGCTGGCTTGTAATTTAACTAATTGCTGCTTATATCGGAAATGTACATGCACGATCCTCCCAACGGTAAAAAAAGAACTGTAGTGTAATAATGGCATTATTAAATATATCTGGGGCTTAATGTTTCAGCACCACGATATCATTGTGAGGGACGCCGTAGTGGAGGGCTCCGGAAATGTTGACCATCTGGTATTCTTTAACCTGGACTGACATCGCACAAAATATGGGCCTCTAGCACTTCGCCTCCATCGAAATGCCACCGCCGCGGCTAGTACCAAACCCGCTACCTTTGGGTTAGCTGCCAAGCACCGTAACCGCTACACTACCGCGCCGGGGAGCTCTGGAGTGTGCGTGTTTCTAATAGCATTTCTTTTTAACACGAAAGTGTTTTATGCCGGGGTACACCATGGCTCCACCGACACATTTGCGTCACGGATATGACGTTGTAAAATAGAAAGACTAACATATGGCAAAGATAACATCTAGAAGAAAACGTTCCTTCACCGGGAGTCGAACTTACGACTCCTCGATCTTCAGCGCCCAGCGCAAAACGACTCCGCCACAGACGGCACGTTCTTCGTCCTACTAACGGCGTGCTATTTATATGCACCATTTGCCGGTGGCGGTACTCAAAGACAGGGGTACATCAGCGTGTTTTTGTTATAACTAGCGAGATGGCGTGAAGGGCTCGACCAGCGCGCTTTAACGGTCGTCGCCCCACGCGTTGAGATGAGCGTGTGCCTCTACAGGGTGTCGTCGCTCCTAGCCGCGCCCTTATCTTGTACGTCTTGCGCTCTCACCGTAAGTTTGCGTTGAAGTTACGGAGAGCACGAAGGTCACTTCGTTCACTGCAGCGGCCGCTTTTGCGAAAAGAGCGTGCTGCTCACAAACAAAAAGTCACAGTTTCACCGCAAGGGCGAAGCAATGAATGCGATAGCAACAAATTGTAGTGTTACACGAAGAGAGGCTGGCAGCTAACTATTTTGCATCGGATCTTGAGTAACTACAAAGTGCTGGTGTAAGAGAATACGACCACTTCAGGTAGAGATGCTCCCCGCAAAGTCACTTCGCGTTGAGAGCGCCCGCTGTGATGGCGTTCGAGATAGCGCACGCGCCAGCGATCGCCACCGCGCCCTTAGATTCAAAGTTCAAAGTTGTTCCCCACGCGACGCGACACTACCCTCCCCCCCCCCCCCCTTCCGTCTTCGCATCTTTTAAGGCTCGTTAAAGACGGGTAGGGTATTTCCTGTGTGCTTTGAGGGCAGGCCTTCCGAGCGGGGTGATGTCATCGCATGCACCCTCCGAGCGATGGGCCGTCTTGTTTCAACTCCGCTTCGGCCGCGTTCGTCACCCCCGCTCGCGCGCTTTTACGCGCAGTAGAACACACTATGCGCGGGGGCATCTTATCAATTTTGACTTCATACCGGAAGGACATGACGGCGACGGCAAAAACCCGTCGAGACTGTCCATATAACTGCTATCGCAATAATAAGTTAGAACTGTGACAGTTCACGCTCAACCTGTGTATACTTGTGCGTTCGTTTCGTGCGTCCTCCTTGACCAGCGCGCGTTAACTGTTGAGCTGTGACAGTTGTTAGTTCGCGCTCATCATGTGTACGTTCGTTCCGTGCGTCTTTTCTGCTTGAGCAGCACGTTGCAAGTTTTGAGCTGCTTGCGGTTCTTCGCATGGCATTACAACTTGTTGCTATAGCATTCATTCCTTCGCTCTCGGGCGAAACAATGTACAAAAAACCCTCAAATACATCTGTCAAGACACGCTTGACTTTCGTGTGATACCGGTTTCTATGACAGAGGGATCAGGCAGGTTTTTCTAAACTTTCTTTAGCCGATTTCGACAGTCCGCGTGTTTTTGATGGCCAATATCTTCTGTAAACTTCAACTGTAGGGTGTTGACTATACTTTTCGCATTAGAAGGAATTAAAAACACTCAGTGACATGCATAGCTATGCCTAACATCACACCGGGTACGAAGTATGCCTCAGCAAACCTTTTAGTTATTTCGCCAAACGTTTCATAAATATTTCGTAGCTGCGATATGTCGCCAAATCCCATGACTCCTTCGCTTCAAAGGCTGCCTAAATGTGCTTCTAGGAAGCGTTTTACAGATTCTCTGTCGTCATTCTGCGAGGTCAGTGTTACTACCTGCGAAGACAGGCAGCATGGCAGCGCCAACAAAGTCATTGCATGTTACACAAATGGTAAAGTGGACAAGTACCCTTACGCAAAGGGTTTCCAAAGTGTAAACCATCCTCCTCGTCCTTGCCGGTTTATCCGCCGCACCATCATTTTATTCCCTCATCAACTTGTCGTTTTGATGAACACAGTGGCACAATATGCGTCGAATAATAATACTAATAATAACTGACGGTGTTTGACGTCCTAAAACCACGATATGAATATGAGAGACGCCATAGTGGAGGGCTCCGGAAAATTCGACCACCTGTGGTTAGTTACCTACATCGAAACATAAGTACACGGGCCACAAGCATTCCCGCCTAAATCAAAAATGCTGCCGCCACGTCCGGGACTCGATCCCGCGACCTTCGCGTCAGTAGTCGAGCACCTTAGACACGAGTACACCATGGCGGGTCAAAATGTGTTCATGCAACATCGTGTTGTTATCACCACCTGGAACAGGCACGTAAGCAAGGGGGGCCCGCCCCCTCCCCCAAAATTTGTTCCGCCTGCTATATTCCCAGGTAATTTTTCTTCTTTTTGCCTTGGAAGGAATTTCTTTCGAGCAATTAGGCCTTACCCCCCCCTCCCCCCCCGCCCCCCGAAAAAAAATCCTAGCTACGTGCCTGACCTGCAACACAGCACGCCAGTCCGCTTCCATGTCTTAATGAAGTGTGTCACGAGGACAAGCCTCTAGTAATCAAGGGGCACAATAAACCAGCACACGCACAAAATTCTGCTAGCGCACAGTAGGGAGAACATGGAACGTCGGGCAGCAAGCTCTTTTTACCCACAGTGCAGTGCGCGCCCGCCAGGGGCTCGCGCAGCATAGCGGTGTAGTGAAAGGTTCATTTGACATTTTGGTCATGCAATATCTGACGGTTACGAAGCAGGGAATTCTTGGTGGAAAATTGCATTTCCAACGCTCCTCATTTTCGTGATCATAAGTGATATCAAGGAGAGAATCCATGTCATAAGGAAGGAAAATTGCGCTGTCGGTGTAATCTCCGACTCTCTAAAAATACCTGAACAGGCTTTCAACGTATCAAGTTACCGAATTCATGTAAAATGACATCTTGCCTGGCTTTCATTATGCTGCTTAGAACAATATCAATTAGTTTTATGATAACCGGCATTTACACACACCTTCTGCTCAAATCAATCAAACAAATCCACAAAAACACAAATTTCTAACAAAAGAGCCCAATAAAGAAATGAATATTCACCGAAGAGTAACACTGGGCTGGAGCGTATTCGGCAGGCGCTCCCAAATAATGACAGCAAATGGGCCGCTGTAAACAAAACGAAAAGTACGCAGTCACTGCATACCGTCATTTCTATCTTGGCCTGAGACATTGAGGACAACATTGTAGAAATGTTGGGCACCACGCAGCGTGGAATGCAACGAAAAATTATAGGAGTCACATTAGATGATAAGAGGACGGCAGAATGGGTCACGGAACAAGCAGGGGTAGAGGATATTCTTGCTGAAATGAAACGAAAGAGATGAACCTGCGCTGGCTACGTAATGCGTAGGAGAAGCGTTTAGACTGTAACAGCAACAGAATGTTTGTCAAGGGATAGCAAACACAGTCAAAGAAGGCACGAAATTAATAAGTATTTAGTAGAGATAAAATATAAGCAGCTCGCACATGACAGGATAGGACTGGAGATCACACGGAGAGGTCTTCGTGTTACATTGCACATATTGGCTGAAAATGATGATTATGGTGGAGAAAAAGTCACAGTTTCACCGTAAAGGCGAAGGAATGAATGCGATAGCAACAAATTACAGTAGCAAGAAGAGCACCAAGCAGCTCGATTCTTGCAGCGTGCCCATCAAGCCCAAATGATTCACAAAAAGAACACACACAGGATGACCACGAACTAACAATAGTCGCAGCTCCACATTTTCAGCGCGCTGCTCAAACACAAGAAAGGACGCTCGAAAAGAACGCACTGGTATACGCAGTATGAGCGTGAACTAACAGCTGTGCCAGTTACTTATGCGTGTATGAGCGCCGCGCTACAACTCAACGCTCTTATATATTTTTTTTCTTGAAAAATGCGGTGCGTGAAGTGGCCCTGCTGCTGCGTGGTGGCGTTCGACGCATTGCTTACTTGGCGTTCCACATGGTGCGTGGGTACAGAAATGGGCCACTTTTTAGTGCGCGTCTAAAGGGCTCCTTTCACACAGAAGCAAAACATAGGCTACATAAATGGATGTTATGAGCGTCCCCTTTATACCGGGGCGGCGACAAGTGTGCCACCAGGCTCGACAAAAAAATTCCCTTTACTCTTCCTTTTAACACGAAAGAGTTTTATGCCGGGGTCCACCAAGACTTCAGTGACGTATTTCCGTCACGGAAATGATGTTGAAAAATGTACACCATCAGATGGCAAAGAAAAAAAAAAGTTCCGTCAACGGGCATCGAACGCACGACGGCTCGGTCCGCAAAAAGAGATGCCGGGCGCGCTATCCATTGCGCCACAGTCTTTTTTTTCTTTCCTTATTGCCTATACATACATACAGCAGTGATAAACAAATATATACCGAACAAAGAACAAAAAAATAAAATAAAAAAGTACAGTTTCCAGGCTTCTTAAAATTGCCTTATCTGTAGAATGCTGTCTACTTGATGAATCCATTCAGGTACATCTTGCTGAACCTTTTGTGTTTCCACAAATGAACATATAGATTGAAAGAAGTCGTGCCGAACCGGACGTGCATTAATATCAGCATGGCGCACCGCCATTCTTGACTGCCATATACTGTGCAGGTCCATTAGCATAACGATTATTTTTTCGTTCTAATTCGTATTACTCTAAGCAAATCCCAAATATTCTTGTTTGCTTCGTACTAATATCCTCAATCACGATTCGAAGTTAGCGTTTCTGATGTAGCTGCATGAGCTATGCATAAGTATCGTATGAAAGCATTTGGATGTTGATTGTGCACGATTCACAACAGCTCCCCGAGTAACGCGAAGCCTGCATGCCACGAAGACCTGCCTGAACTTAAATCTCCTAAGTCAAGCCTCGTGACAATCCCTGAGTACAATGGTAGTGATGAGTGAGAGTCAGCAAGACTGAAATGAACTGGGGCGAAAATTACCTTCAAGGTATTTCAGTGAATAGTATTTAGGTTAGCGTGTGTTCTTGGGAGCAAATCTGTATGGCAGCTAAAAACTATAAAGCCCACTGTCATCGGTATTCAAGAGTAATTCAGTTTGGACTTGACTCTTTTAGATTGTAAGTTTTCATTTGGGCATGAATTAGATCGTAATAGAAGTCTCAAGCGCCGCGAATGCAATATTTATTAGCGATATTTTGCTCCAACGACACCGCAATACTTTGCACCAAGTTAACACCATCCTTCGGCTTCCATAGGTGCCGTGCTTTCTTGCGTGGTCGTAATGGTGATGACTTGACTTGTAAAGCGAGTGGTCCTTCCATGCAACACAAACGCGCCATCTTGGACTTTCGCCATCGTTTTCTTGTTCTTGGCATCTATTGAAGGCCTTCAAAATAATTCAACTTTTCTTTCTTCTTAGATCGCTTTATGCCGCGCCGTTGCGGATCTCTTTCTTCTTCAAGGAATAGATCGGTGCCCGATAAGTTCATTTCAGCTGTCTGCTATTTCGTAACTAAATACGACAAGACGCGGATTACTCTGAATAACGGATTCGGAATAAGCGTGCCGCAGTTACATGAACCGAAGGATCGGAAAGGCCCATGTCTTAAAAAGTACGAAGGTGGAAGAACAACCCTCCTCTGGACACCAGGACACGAGTCCTTAGCGGGGAACCGGGCGGCGCACGCTGCGGCTCGAGATGATGCACGCCGAGCTGTGTCCGACGCGCAGAGAACACGTACCGATGACGTTCACGACGGGAATGAATGCATACGAAAGACGTATTCAGACATTTTGGCGCATTATACAAAGCAGAGGAAGCGGTACCCGCCGGCACACAATAGTCTGGGTAGGGAGCAACCGGTGACCTTCAGAAGACTCCAGGCTGGAACTTACCCGCATGGAACATTGATGCAAGCGATGTATCCAGGGACCTCCAGGCGGCACTGCAACTTTTCACCACCGCAGAAGCGCAACACCCTGCAAAATATGATGCTGAAGTACAAGGACAATCCGGACTGGATTGAGGAGACAAACTTGGACTGAGGAGGCCACCCGTCTAAGGGCTGAAGTACAAAGAGCCTGGTCAAAGACAAAGTTCATATCTCTCTATCTCTGGTTAAATTAAACCGTCTTGGTGCGCAAGAGGGACATCCTACTCATACTATAACGCAAAACTCGAAAATAAACACTAACAGACAGGTAGCAAAAGAAAAACTGGCGCCTAACTCTTTCCATTCGAACTTTGCTCTAAAATACCATGTCTTTCAGTAAGCACCAAATCACACAAGGGAAAGCAAATGTGTAGCGAAAACACAATAACAAAGCAACTAGGTCACAAATGAAACAGATTGGACACGGTCACGATGGTTGTTTTAATAATTGGTGGCGCAGCGCTGGTTTAATAAATTTGACCCAGTTTGATTCAAATAGATGCTGAATTTGGCCATTTTTTAATTCTAAACTGCCTTTTTTACTTCATATTACAATCACAGATTGCCCCATCTGGATTACAGTTGCTTTAGAACTTAAAGATACCTAGATGTGTTTACGCTCCCGTCAAGTATAGCTTAGTTTCGATTCTTTGGTTTGACCCTTTTAGTAATAAACGCCACGTATGTACCGATAAGCGTGAGTGCACCCTGGATTATTAATTACAGTGGGCTAGTTTCGGATCCTAGTGTACCCTGCCATCATGACACTGCATGAGCTTCAGGTCACGTGCTCGAACACGTGCTCGAACTTCGTTGAGGACGCACGAGCGGCCATTTTGGAAGTTTCGGTAGCAGGCGTCATCACAAACAGCTGCGCCAGTCACCAGAATTCACACCGTGGCATGACGTCAAATCAATGTCGATGCCAAGAGGTGCGCCACGGGAAATTTAATTCAATGCCGAATTAAAATATCTTATCAGTATTTGTTCAGCTTGACACATGCTCAGAGTCACTTCTGTACACTGTAGATTTGTATGGGTAAGTAACGTGAAATTCGTAAAATGATGTCAATACCCCTTTAAGGGGACTCCTCCAACTGCATGCCATTTGTAAGAGCTATTTTCGGAAGCAGCCCCACGCAGTTTCCTGGCTCTGTGGTAGAACAACTTCGTGTAACCCGGAAGGACTGTTTGATTCCCACTCAGTTAAAAACAACTTCGCAAAGCGAAGTTGTTTTTAATTATTTATTTGCATGTATCTCAAGATGTTCCCGAACAACGCTGATCTTTCGCTCCCAACCAACGACGCCGACAACGACACCGCAATTTCTGCGAAACGACCTCTTTTCGCTATCTCGTTAAGAATGCGGGAATTTCGTACTTAGTCGGGTAAAACTTGGCACAGCGATGCATGGACCCGTCCAGCTGGGTGGGCAACCTATTTCTCTTTATTTCACTGTACAGCTGGAGGGCCATCTATGTTTCTCTTTAGGCTTCTCTTTGTTTCTCGCTTTCTTTTTCTCTCTTGTCTCTATTTATATAGTTTTCTTTCTCTCCCTCTTTCTTTCTATTTCGTTGTTTTTATTTCCCTTTCTATCTTCAGTTCTCTTCCTTTCCTTTCTTTGCCTCACACTCTCTGTATATCGCTTGTTTCATATTTGTTCCTTTTTTTCTCTCGCTCTTCTTCTTTCTTTGATTTTCTCTCTTTCTCATTCACTATATGCTATGCTTTCCTCTTTCCCTCCTCCTTTTCCTCTACCTCAGCCTCACATATCTCTTCCCATTCCTCACTTCCCTTTCCTACCCCCTTGCTATGCGATACTACACAAGGCTATGCTATATTCTGTCAGCGTGCCTGGATAGCCGAGTTGTTAAGACGCTCACCTTCGGATCGTGGATACGCGGGAATCCCTCCGCCTCAAGAGGAACTTTTTTGACCAAGATTTCCTATTTCTTTATAGCTTTCTTTTAAAGACGATAGTCTTCCTTGGGATACTAAAGGGAGAAATTTTGGTCTGTCTGTCTTTCTGTTTGTCGGCACGTCACTCGATTCAGCATCTCGGACAAAATTGAACCACTTGCCCAAGGGCCGGCCATCTTGAACGGCTGACTAGGTTCGTACTTGTGTACATGGTCGATCAAAAAGCAAACACTACGCATATCTGACGCGCAACATCACTAGTAAGTATTAGGTGGTGTGTTCCTTTATTAGAAAATGCACACATACGTAATTCTAAAGACATTAGTTTCTTAAGCTGCGCTGAAAATGCGACTGCACTGAAACCTGCCTTCCTCCGTGCCCTATGCACGAGCTCATTGTTGTGTTTCGGTTTCGGTTCTGTATTGCACTGTACGAATGCCATGGGGCGCCGCTCTGGGATTCCTCATTTACCCAGGCGACGTGTAAATAAAAGAGTGTGTGGAGAGTACTCGTTGAGTGCGGACGTTTCTTCTGCTTCAGCGCTTCGCGCCAAACCGCGTGTTCGGGCTGGCTGGCGTCCCCGCCGGTCTCGTTGGTCACCGCCGGTCTTCGCCTGCTGCTGCGCCGGGACTACCAGCCCGCAACGCAGCACTCATGTTTCCTGACGTATTGCCAAATGGCGTCCATATCTCACGCAGCGCCTCTTCTATCGTCTTTAGACGACATTTGCAGCGAAGCACGCAGATACGCGGCCAATTTTTTTTGTGTGTCTCTGTTTATTTCTTTATTTCTTTCTTCGGTCTCTGCCGCTCCCTCCCGTCTCTCCTTCGCTTAGTGCTTCCCTTTGGCGACAGATCGATAGGCCGCGAGATCAAGCTATATGTGGCAGCACCATGGTTTCGTTAGTGTGGATACGTCACCAGTGGGGTGTGGGAAGTGTACTGGGCTGCTATTTCTATATCGTCATTATTCGCTCCGAATCTGTCAAAAACGTTTCAATTTCCAACAGGAGGTACTGTTCGGTTCCGCAGTGCCGCACATGTTGCTCAGAGCCACAGATAAGCTTTTATTCCTATCACGGCGACACGCAACATCGCTGAGAGTTGTTCGTGATGTGTCGCAGCATCAAGGCGCTTTCGGATGGTGCGCGGCAAACACTTCGATCACGGTTGGTTGAAGTCGTTCGCTGACAGAAATTGGTGATGCTAACACGTCTCTCACTCTTAGTCTGCAGTCTGCGCAGCCATAGTTGTTGCATGCGTAGCTTGCGCGCGCTACGTGCTTGAACGCCGTTGCAGTGCGATAGATATGGCGGCGGCTTGGCCAAAGCTGCCAGTCATGATTTCCTTAAGCTTTTGCATAATTCCGCAAGTAAATAAATCGAGTTTCCAAGAGTGCAAATCGTTCTACGCCCTTCCTGCGCTACCATCACACTCAATGCAAGGATTGTTCGCGGCAGCGGCGACTTCAGCTGCGAGCGCCGAAACTCGTCCAGTTTTTTGCATTATATCGTTTAGAGTAAAAATGTTATTTCGCGAGCCAGAACGGACGGACCACTTAAGTAATGAATGAACATGCGCGAGCGAGCGTATTTTCACTGCTCATGCACACATATATGTTGTTTGAATATTTAAAATGGTGGAGGATTCACAGATTACCATACCACAAATGATTGAGGACTGACATACTGCCAAAGTTGAATCTATCGCAGCGTATATTTGATTAGCAGAAGCTGCCTCGTAAGGTGCGATACAAGATATTGCGGTACGCGCCGTGCAGAACCATGTCCGAAGAACTTGAGGTTTTATTTAATCCTGCAGGGCATGCGCAGTTCATTTCTCTATTGTTTTCTCGACATGCAAGTTGATGTGGACTTTTTGCGACTTTGCTAAGTCCGGAAACCTGGAGCACGATTGCCATCACGTGCACACAGTGGTCAGGGAAGCAAGTAGATGTGACGACACTAAATTCAACGATGTGACCCGCCGCCACAACTTTGTCGCCACCGGCGATAAACGTAATGCAGACCCCAACATGAGTCAGAGTTGGGATCAGAGGCATGGGTATTTTGACAAGGAATTACAACTGTTAGTTTCAGAACAGGCTGGAAAGATAGAAGCGTTCGTGGTGCGGTCGCATGCAACAAATGCTTCTCGCATCGCTACTGAAAAAAAAAAGACTGATTTTACGAGCTTCCCTCACAAAAAGGAAACAATGCGTTTTCTCAACCTCCACGAAATCGTCCCCGTCAACTTCTATCGTGAATTCTAGCGCTCCTCCTGGAGAGGCTATGGGCCACCGGGATCCACACTTCGGGGTTTGGTCATCTCGTCGCGAGTTGCCGGCTCTGTTACATGTCGATGCCACTAAGCCGGGCACGTTCTGGGAGCGATGCAGAAGACGAAGAGGAGGACGAAGAAAGCGCGTCCCGGTTCACGATAATGATAATTTTGGGGCACGGCAAGTTACGGCAAGGTAGAACAGGCTCTTAAAATACACTGAGAAATAGATGGTTACATTGTAACTTTATTTCTTCCACTTTTGCACGTGTAAATTGTTAAATAAAGAAAAAAATCACGCCATATCTACGGAATGAATGATTGTAAGTGGGCGAAGCTCGAGAGGGGGAGATCATCGGTAAACCGTAACTCTCCCGTGAAAGTTAGCCCATTACATCATTAGAAAGGCGTAAGACTGTGCGTATATTATACAAAGTCTACTTTTATTTTGTTCTTGTTCCTTTGTTGTTTCGTTTCTCCGTTTGCTCTTTCCATTTCGTCGTTGTCGTGGCGGCTGGATTGCGAGGTCCCTTCCTTATGACGCCTTTATGGTGGTCCGTGAAATGAAGCGAGAGAGGTTCTTGTACTGGCTGCAGTGGGAAGTTCGCAAACACTAAGTCTATGCACGTCCCTCGGATCGTGGTAGGTTGCATATGGATACATCTGAGTGCGTATTTGGAAAGCATGTGCTGCACGATCCAGTCACTGGCAGTGAGGTCCACGTTGAAGTCCCCAACCAGCACAAACGGACGGTTCTTGTACTTGTTGTCGTAGTCACGTAACGCAGCGTCTTAAACGACTTGACGTCCCGGATAGACAGGCTGGGTGCGAGGTACACGGTCATGACGGCGACTAGCAGACGGCGACTGAATCGGTGGACCGGTGTTTCGACGCATGGTGACGATTCCGGGCTCGATTGTCGGCTCCGCGGTGGAGTGCCAAGCATGAAGCTTACCCCGCACCTCCACCAGCACGCTTTATCGATCAGAGAAAGAACTGCAACGTCTTCTTCGTCCCTGCGCTGACCAAGAACACTCGCGCTGCTTCGTTGCCATCACCACTGGCACTTACGCGCGGCATAGGCGGTCACGTACGAGCTAGGAGGGACAGGCCCACGGCTTTAGGAGCTTCGCCCCTAAAAAACTTGGAGGACACTTGAGTTTCACTTTGAAGTGTAAAACGCGACAGAATTATCGGGGCCCGTGCGCATCGCCTTCTCAACTGCTAGCTTGGCTTCGGTTCTCGGTGCATGCCTCAACCTTGCCGCAAGGATTCCAACGACGTATTTCACTGAGTCACACACGGCTGGGTCACAGCTGAGCTGATGGGCACGTTTGAGGTCCTATTGATAAACTTTTGTACAGAATGCTTTGGCCGTCATTGAGCGCGTGCCGGTTCATGCTGATGATAAATATCGGCCTACAACACACTGCAAACCAAGACTGTAATGTACAAGTAAAGACAGGCAAGAAGGCGCAGGATTATTTTATTCATGGAAAAGAAGAACTCATGAAAGCGCACATCGATGGAGCTTCCTAAGGAAAAAAAATGGTGCGCCCGCTTCCACGCGATTTAACTGCGAAGCTGTTTAGCAAATCGTTTCTTGTAAGTCCATCGCAGAGAACTGTCATCATCTTAACGGCTATGTGCCAGCGTGCGGTTACCTGAGGACGAGTACAGGGAGTGAAAAGAAGTAAAGAAAGATATGCAACGAAATATATCAGGGAAAACAAAACGAAAAATCCTCGATGCGAAAGCGAGTGTCTTAACCACTCGGCACTCAGGCAAGCTAGCAGATCATAGCATAGCCGTGTATAGTATAATGTTGGAAGGGGTCGGAAAGGGAAGTGAGCATGGGGAGTAGAGATGTGATGGTGAGGAGGAGGGAAGAGAGTAAAGCGTAGCACAGAGGGAAGGAGAAAGAAAGCAACAGAGAGAAAAAGGAGCGGCAGAGACAACATCATCGAAAGAGAGAGAAAAAAAGATAGAAAGAAAGGGGAAGCAAGCATCGCGTCGTCTAGCGACTGGATACCGCATCCCTGGCCAAGCCACGCATGCACTGTAGCTAAGCCACGCCCATCGACGAAGGCATCACCTAAAACCTTCGCTCTATAGTGCATAGCCGGGCTGCGTTCTCCCGTGGAGGAACCGGCGCACCTCGAAGCTACAGGTGTCGTTCGACCGGGAGTACGAGTAGTCACTGGTCCGTGCTTCGCTATGCCAAGCTTTGCGCGACTTAGTGCAATAGACCTATTCTTGTTCGCGCCGCCGCGGAAGTCCCGAGAGTGATCACGCCGCCGCCGCCGCGCCATAATTGCGCCGCGCCAGCGTTAGTCTTTTCTTTTAACCCGAACGGGGAATCTGACATAATATGTATATCACTTTGCCGGTGGAGCTCTTGTCGGCTGTCCATTTCAGTCGCCGCTGCTGGCGGGACCTTGTGGAGCAGCGCGCCCCCTGCTCCCGGTTGTCGTTCTGCTTCGTCATCTTGACGTCACGAAGCTTTTACAATTCTCGGAACTAATGAGAGCGAAGGAATGCGCTTCAACGGAACGAACGCAGCCCCCTGATATCCCGTTTTGGACGCAGAGCACTCATGGTGGTCTAGTGGTTAAGGTGCTCGACTGCTGACGCGCAAGTCGCGGGATCGATGCCCGTCCGCGGTGGCCGCATTTTCGACGGAGGCGAAGATGCCAGAGGCCCGTGTACTTAGATTTAGGTGCACTTTAAAGAACACCAGGTGGTGCAATTTTCCGGAGCCCTCCACTACGGCCTCTGTCATAATCATATCGTGCTTTTAGCACGTTAAACCCCAACAATTTTTATCTGTCGCGTTATCGCGTTAGCCATCGATTTAAGTTTAGTGCGGCCATCCGTCTAACGGACGGCCGCACTAAACATAACAACACCATCACTAACAAGGCATAGAAACATTGTTTCTATGCATTGTGTACGATAGGTCGAAGAGTGCACAATATCCTATCCAGCGAGTTGCTTCGATGCCCTTTAAGGCTGCAGGACGCCGCAGAGTTTAGTTTACTCGTGAGACTTCTGGAGGAGAAGCTATTGCGCGGAGCTATTCTTGATGTGTCCATCTAAAGGAGATGTCCACAGTCCATTGCGGCAGAGCTCATTCAGTCACTCGAAAAATCGGTGAGCCGTGATGTCACTTCGCTCTTGTCCACGTCGACGCTCCCAACCTGCCAGCACATTCCCAGCGTAAGACGGAAGTAGGCGAAATGTATAGAAATGTGTATATATATATATATATATATATATATATATATATATATATATATATATATATATATATATATATATGATGAAAACCTTAGAATATATCTGAGCTATTTGGTAGCTGTTCACATTAAAACGACGGCGTGCAACCACTGACACAAAGAAAAGTCAAGAGAGTGAACAGCGATCTATCGCGTAGACCGCCACGCGCACCTGTTGGATAAATATCGCCTCTTGCGTGGGTATGCACCGATAAATATTTGTGTCTGCTTTCTTTTCCGCTGCTGCATGATTTTTCACTTGTAAGCGGCGTTTCTGTCTCTTCACTACTCCCTTTTGTTCCTGTTTGCACGTCTTGTCTTTTAAAGGGCCCCAAAACAGCCTCTGAAATTACAAAAAAAAACGTGCGCGTTATACTCTCTTATAGTTTCCTGTCTTTTCGGTGCGCTTCGTGACGCCAGAACCGTGATTCACGTGATATCATTAGGGTACATACTCTCGACTGGTCCATATACGAGAAATAAACGTTGTAAACTGTCTTTTACACTGCTTTGTCGCGCACTCGCCCACCCGTTTGTGCTGGTCTCGCACGACTATCGCGCGCGATTAACTGATTTCGCTCCATTTTGAGCGTTTGCGACCGTGCATGCAGAGATAACAGAGCGTAGCCGACAAGCACAAAATCCTGATAGGTTTAACGCTTAGTGCTGACATGGTACGCGTATTTTATGAAGAAATAAGCGGCGAGGAGATGTCCCCTGTAAGAAGGGTAGTGAAGGCGAGAACGCAATCAATGAAACAGGCGCGGGGTTATTTAATTCTTCCAATAGACTAATTCTTTACAGAGGAGACGATGCAGCTTTCCAGGAAAAATGCGAGCACGCTTCGACGATTTTTGTATATTTTTTAGTGCAACAGCAAATAGAAGGACACTATGGACAGGTGTTCACTATCGCCGGCATGTTCCGTATAAAGTCCAAATCGATAACATCGCTCTGCGCGTCGTATTTTCTACCCGCGAGTAAAAGCTCATGCATGGCGGTCTTTTAGGAAAACTTAAGCTAGCTATGCCGTTAGTTATCCGGCTCCAACAGCAGTGCCTGCGGGTTAAATTCTGCTCTCGCTGTTTGTGAACACGTCCAGCAAACCAATCAACTTCTGTTCAGTTACGATCTCAGAATATGCGTACGCTTCATCCACAACGCAAGCCAGCCAGCTGTTATTAACTTACGTTGGGAAATATGCGAGCCATGCAGATACGAACAAATGATGAAAATTTTTTAAACATCATCTGACACCACCAACGTGTGCTTCGTGAGTCACTGCTAAATAACAGACAGATGGATTTCACGTTACAACCTTTTAGGAACCGTGTGGCTTCCGCTTGTGATGGAAGGGAAAAACGTGGTGGTAGAAGAAATAAATAAGGAAACATGGTGGTAGAAAATATATCTTAGAAGATGGCTGGACTTGCAAAGCCAATTTATAGACATTTGAGTGAAAGCTCTCATGATATACTCTAGCAAATACTTTTAAAAGCTAAAGCCTTAAGCGCGAAATCACGAAAATCGACTGTCGGCGTCGGCGTCAACACGAGTGAAGCAAATACCAACATCACGTCATGACTTCACATATGGCGTCATCATGACGTGGCAGATTACCAAAATTTGTCAGCTCATCGAACGACGTCGCTACTTCGTCAGAGATTGGCCAATCACGGAGGCAGAGCGAGACCAGGTGAGGTGCAGAAAGCTTGCAATGCCTCCGATCTTGGAGGCAGCGCAAAGCCCGCTTAGCTTGAGAAAGCTTTCGGAGGGGTCTGCGGTGGGACCGACAAATCGACTGAGAAGGAAAAGAAGACGATTGATTTCGACGTGAAGTCTTCATAGATGAATGCATAAGCGATGCTGTGAGTTCTTTCTTTTATCACGTGTCTTGAACCATCAGGCGGGCACTTAGGAAAATGGGGGAATGTCGCAGCAAAAGGAATGTGACAAAACATAAATTGCTTCTTTAGTGTACCCCTATTAAATAACGTCATATGACACATACGCCACGTATCCAGTAATTTCGTTCGAGTACATATTGATCACATTGGCTTTTGTATGATCATACAAGATTATTGAATATATGCCATTTGTGCCATATGATACTTTTCTTGATACGGTGACCTTGCGTTTCATGTAAAATTACAGTGCGTAACAATGGGTATGAAACAGTCGACGGAAAAGCATTTGCAAATTTCAATCTACCTTCACATATTAACAGTGATATGCATTGATTATTCAGTTACTAAATACTTCCAGTGAACGACACGCTTTCTGTCAACGTGTTAGCTAGAACTTCAACTCACATTTACCATCTGTTCTAAATATGATGGCAACGTCCTAGACAAAAGAAAGTCATGCCACCTGTATACAAATAAATAACACAATCACTTCCACTTTCCCGCTGTTCGCTGGCCTAGCTTCTTATACAGTGCCGATTGATTGATTGTTTGAATGATTGATTGATTGAACGATTGAAATAAATTTAATGTGATTGATTGATATAACATTAATGCATGCAGTGCCGAAGTAAGGCATTAACTTTATTTTTACGTCGACGCGGCTAAATACTCCAGTAAAACACTTCGAGGACGCACGAGCTTCGCTTTCAAGAAAAGAACGCGACATCGTAAACGGGACCCGTGCGTATCGCCTTCTCAACTGCTAGCCACTCTTCTATCCTCGGCGCATGCCTAAACCGTGCAGTAAGGAAACGAACGACTGTACGCGTAACATTGGCCGTTTCAAGCTATCCTAGAATGGCTACTGCAAATGCAGTTGTTATGCGCCCACTACGTCATATATATCCTTCCTTTTGCGAAACAGCGAATGGCCCACTACACGTCCGCTAAGCAACACGGGAACTTACGCAGCTGTGAACTTTCTTGATGCTTTTGTAGCTGATGATGATTAAATATATCTGAGCGCTTATAATAGATGGGCTTTCAAAATACCCACTGTTTGCGCAATTCACATGTTTTGACGCCTGGCACGATTCTACGCTTCTGCCACGCAATGTTACATGCGTTAAGGAGACTCCTTCCACAACATGACATTCATATAGTGTTTTTTTTTTCAGAAGCAGTTTCAAGCAATAGCGTACCTCTGTGGTAGAACACCTTCTTGCGACGCAGGCGGCCTGAGTTTGGTTCTCACTCAAACCATTGTTTTCAATTATTTATTTTATTTGCATATTTTTTCGATTTTTCGGCCACAGACAAGATGATAATTTTTCGCTCACAACCAACGACATCGACACCGACGCCGACACGAGAATTCCTGCGAAACGAGCTGTTTAACGCTTTTGCGTTAAAACGCCTACGCTTTAAGCGCAGTCAACGGAGGAGGCAAGTAGGTGGCATCTGCCACCGTCAGGGTGGGCAGCTCAGAGGCGGCGGAAGAAGCGGCGATCACCCTCGGCATAACGACAAGTACGGATGTGGTCGTAGTCTTCACAGACTGCCATTTTGGTGTCCGCAATTACACGCGAGGCCAAATCTCAATCGAGGCACTCAAAATTATGAGTAAGAGCAGCACTCTGCTTCCTTACACCTGCGCAGGTGTGGGTTCCAGGGCACTAGGGTTTCGAGGCGAACGAAGCGGCTCACGACGCGGCCTGCGGTCATGTGAACCGGGCCTCCACCGCCGCGCTCGACCCGCGGTTAGCCAGCGCTGCAGCAGAAGTCGAGAACGTACCACCGTTGTATAACGCCGTACTGCAACACCATCCCCTGGCTCGCATGCTGTACCCGCCGCCTCTCCCCAAGCTCACTAAGCAAGAAACCACCGCATTCCGAAGACTGCAAAGTAACACGTACACGCACGGTATCCTGCGGCATCGCATCTACCCGTCGCTTCATGTATACAACTGCGTGATATGCGACGTTCGCGAAACACTGGCACACCTAATGCTCGAGTGTCCGTGGCGCCACCAAGATGCCGATAGCAAGCCCACAACGACCGCAAACCTGAACCCCCTTGCCGAGACGTGGGAGGCCAAGATCGGCGCGCGGGAACTAGAGGACCAACGAGGACTTGTCGCCAGGGCCCGGGTAAAGATCCCGGCTAGAGGATTCCTCGACTAAGGGTGAGCCGCAGCTTGCGAGCTCGGGAACACTGTTCCGGCAAACTAAAAGTTTCTTTCATCACCATCTATTGAACATTCTAAATTTGACTATTGGGCATTTTGATATCCGTTTCAAATAATTTTAGGTAATAAATCATCATGAAGTTAATGCAAATATTATATATTTACTAGAATATTTCCCTCAGAAAAAGAATTTGGTTGCAAAGTGTCCGCAGATATATTTCCATAATTTCGGACTATCATGATCATGTACATATGAAACTCAAAAGACCAGTAAAATAAAAATTTGGGCGGGTTGGTGTTCGTTCACGATAAGCAAAGGGGCGCGATAATATGGCACATAATAATTCGTCGTCGGCGTCGTCCCGTGTTCATTTGTTTCTTTGTGTGCCGTATTATCGCACTCCTCTGCTTATCATGAATAGACGAATTGCTTGCGCTTGACAGAATTCGCAAATTAACAGGTTAACGATATTCCTCGCACTACCTGACACCCCATCAATGTTTTTTTTTTTTCCAAAAAATAAAGACATTCAGTCACTGCCGTCTCCGTGGTGTGTCAGATAAAATAAAACATTCTTCTGTTAACTGCAAAAAGCGCCATTCTGTTCTGTGTTTGCCTTCAGCGAAATCTGAAGAAAATTTCGGTCATTAATTCTTTCAATGTGCGTCTTTTGTGTCAACATCTCTTGAAAAAGTGCCGTTCGATATGTTTTTTTCTCATTTTTATGCATGTTTGTACGAGGCGCGTATGCGAGACCGTAATGAAGAACGCATCATTTCTTCAAGCACACATTTCACTGGAATGGCTATTCACCTGAGGGAGACTTACGACGAACTCGACGTTACACCGAGCAGCTACGCCATATTTGTGAGGCACTCGGCCTTACCATCTCTGATGTATAACACAATGTGAATACCTGTCGCGGCAGCAGTACCCTTTGCGTTATCCATCGAGCGTTTCCTTGGTATTGCTTCTGCGCCTATTGCCACCATCTGTTCGCAATCCCGCTTTATACTACTTGTGCTGATGTTTAACGTGGATTTCAATATGAATTTTAATAAATACCGTGAAGCAAGAGCACCGGCGTGAATGTGCGGCAGAGCGCCTTCTTTCCAAGCAGAAGGCCGTGGTTCGACTTCCACTCGCACTCAACATTTTTTTTTTATTTCCATTGCGCCCAACGCGAATTGTCGCTCACGGACAACGCCGATTTTTTTCCTGCACTACTAACAACGTACACACCAACATTGACGCTGACACCCCCAACGGAGCTTCTGTGGCACGGGCTCCTTATTACTATCGCGATAATGCACCATACTTCGATGGCTGTATCGAAAATACAGATGCTGATACCCCACGTGCCCAAAGTACCATGAAACTTACACAAGATAGCCTGAGCGTGTCTATGCTACTATCTAAGCTACATGTGTATTTTGATACTGTCCAGCACTGGCGTTGTAAAGCAATACAGCAATGCCTGCTATGTGATAATGTAGATATTCAACGCTTACCCACAAGGCAGGCCTTGCTACCACACGGAGGCACACATAAAATCACCAAGTTCTGTGCTGAAGCACGTTCACAGAACACTGCAACATTACCACGCGTGAGCCACACGTATTCGCCCAGCGATGCACCAAACAATAATGTAACTTCGTCATTACATGATGTTATAACCTAATTAAAACATGTATGCCAAGAGGGTCGCCCTGAATTTGCATCTGCTGAGTCGCGCCGCATGGCTGTGACCGAGTAGACATGTTGTAATGAATTACAGTGAGCTTGATTTAAGTAAAGCGGGATCAGATTATCTGCAAAAGAACGCAGCTCAGTACCATCATAGTGCGAGTGAGTTCGTTGGACCACAGGAAAGGAAAATCACCGAGGCTGCTTCTGAATCAAGCGCTCTGTTCTGAACTGCCGTTGGTGTTGATTTGAGTTTTGTGTATAAATATCTGGGCCATCAAATGCTAGGATAAATAAGTTAAAAGCTGCAGCTTACAAAATTTTTGGATATGCTGCGTCGTTGTCGCAATCAACAGTTGGTTTCGATGAACATGTGCATTTTGTTTGAGATTCAAAGAGATGGCAGCCTGGTAACAAGATCGTTAGACATACTGGCCTAAAGACACGTGAGAACCAGTGGTGAAATAACAGTAAAACTACACATTGCAAAAAATTTCACCATCTCCCACTAAAGGGAACCATGTGGGGATGCGAAGGAGCGCATAGGTCGACTTAAACTTCCGTTCATCACGGGCACCTTGCCCGATGTTAACGCGTCCTTGCATGTGGAGCACACCATGAATTCACTGTAGTTGCTGTTGCTGTTACTCGTCCCGAAATCTTGTTGCCGCACGCCACGCGGCTTCATCGCGCGTCTGCAGAATCTCGTTCGCCGACGCCATCACGTGATTGCTGAGAGAGTGTAAGGGGGAGAGGCCACAGCGTCTTACCCAGCCCCTGACACAGGCCCGAACGCGCTAGCGCGTGCCAGCACACATGGTTTTGCCTGCGTTACGCCAAGCTTGGACAGCGTACGGCAGCCCGGGCCCCTAAAGTGCTCTGCACGTATCATCATCAAGGCGGTCGAAGAACAAGACGAAGAAGACTTCTCCTTGGCGCGAGCGCGCGCTCAATATGTTACAGATGGCCATGGTAGGTTTTAGAAAGCGGACGGTCGCCAATGGAACTACGGACAAAGCCCAGCGCGAAAGCTGCTTGGCATCTAAAAGCACTTTTAAAACGCGTCTGCCCCGGTTCATGTGCACCTTTTCTCTTGTTATCAGGCGGCATGGGAGGTCGACGGGTACATCAGCTTATACTATGGAAGGCTTTTATTTTGCTCTCCTACTTTTAAAGACGATAGTCTTTAAAACTTAAACGCAGAACTTAAACGCAGAAACGCAGAACGGGGAACTTAAACGCAGAAATTTTGGTCTGTCTGTAACAAAGAAAAGTTTAATGAACCTGTGCACGCAAGCGCATGAGACGTTTAAAACTAAATTTTTATAAATTGCGTCAATATAACCTACACAAACGCTAGATGCAATCCTATACAGACAGGGGTTATACACTGTACGCTACCAAGCAACTATACAACAACAAACATATTAACTAAACATCTTACTTCACAAGGTGAGGGGAAAATAAAACAAAGAAAAGGGGGGAAGGAAAAAAAGGGAGGGGGAAGTGTAGTCTGTCTTTCTGTTTGTCTGTCTGTCACCCGATTCAGCCACCCGGCCAAAGTTGAACCACTTGCTTACCGCCCACCATCTTCGACTGCTACGGCTGTTCATACTTGTGAACCTTGTCGATCAAAAAGTAAATAGGCATATCTGAGGCGCAACATCACTAAGTAAGTATTAAGTGGTGTGCTCCTTTATGAGAAAATACTAGATACATAATTCTAAAACCCTAGTTTCTTAAGCTGCGGCTGCGGCTGCGCTGAAAATGCGGCTGCGCTGAAATTGCCATGCTATGCGCGCCGACGAACGTCTTCTGCCACGGAGGAAGGAAACCCTCTGCACAAGCTCATGTTTCCCGATGTACTGCCAGATGGCATCCATATCTCACGCAGCGTAAAGCCCCTTGTTGTTCGAAAGTAGCGGCGCTCCTTTATCCACACTGTCTCACCCTCGCCGCGCCGTCGACCTCCTCTTCCTTCACCCTCTCTTTCGTGGAGCCGGCGCATCCGCAACGCTGAATGGCTACGACGCGCGATACCTCCCGGTCAGGTGATCCTGACGTCACGAGAAGCGAGCGCAAGCAAACTTCGCACGCTTTCAGCTGCTCACGCACGCCATGAACCCTCCAGGAGTGTGTGTACGGGTGTGTGCAGCTGTATGCGTGTTCGTATGTGTGCATATGTGCGTCTGTGTTTGTATATGCGTGTGCGCACGTGCTAACGTGTGAGTGCATGTCTGTACGTTTGTGTATGTGTCTTCGCGGTGTTTCTGCGTGTATGCGCGCATGTGTGTATGTGTATGTGTGCGCCTGCGCGTGCGTGCGTTTGTGTGTTTTCGCGCGTGTTTATGTATATGCGTGCGTTCATGTATAGCGTGTGTATGTATGTGTGCGTGTGCATGTATCGCATGTGCATGTACGTGTGCATGTATGCGTGTGCGTGTCTGTATCACTTGTGCAAGCGCGTGCGCGTCTGTATCGCTGTGTATGTGCGTGTGTGTCTGTATTGCATGTGTATGTATGTGCCTGCGTGTCCGTATCGCGAGTGTATTTATGTGCCTGCCTGTATCGCGTGTGTATGCGCGTGTATATGTATGTGCGTGCGTGTCTATATCGCGTGTGTATGCGCATGTGTATGTAAGTGCATGCGTGTCTGTTCGCATGTGCACGCACGTGTCTGTATCACGCGCGTACGCGCGTGTGTATGTATGTGCGTATCTATATTGCGTGTGTATGTGCGTGCGTGCCTTATCGCGTGTGTATTATCGTGTGTATCTATGTGCGTGCGTGTCTGCATCGCGTGTGTATCTATGTGCGTGTGTGTATGTGTGTGTGTGTCTTTATCACGTGTATATGAGCGTGTGTGTGTACCTGCGTGCCTGTATCGTGTGCGTGCGTGCGTGTCTGACAGCGGCATTGACACAAAAAGGCTTCAGGCCCATTCTTTTGGCCCAATTCAATTTACGTAAACTATCACATTCCTTCTGGGGTGCGGGTGCCTTCTTTGATCTCATGAAGACCACAATTATGAAAAAAGTCTCGCCTATACTTTAGCTGGTTACATTATATGCGCTTAATACACCTCCGCGTTACGGATAGCCGGGGCGGTGACGGATAGGTAAATCGCTCTGCCGCCAGTTGGTATACCCTTTTTTTTCGAGTCACTTATTTGTATTTCTCGAAGCGTCTTAAAAAATATATGTGTCACTTTGTTCTACCGGAAGCCCGCTTTCTTCATGACTCTTGCTTAAGGGACAGGTTCTCATTTAATGCTTCAAGGGGCCGAATAAACAAGCGCGCGCAGTGATGCTAATGCGGCTGCGGCGAGCCAGTGGAGGATTCACCGTGCCGTGCACAGCGCGCCGGCCGGGGGAGGGGAGAAATCCGAGGAGAATTGAGGAGGAAAACGCGCGCGCGGAGGAGAGGGTCGCTACTTTCTAGATCAAGGGGTTTAACGCAGCGTAGACGCAGCGCCTCTTCAATCGACTTTACACGGCATTTGCAGCGGAGTACGTAGATACGCGGCCAATTTTTTCTAGAGATGCACTCCGAGGACATTCGCCTGCGATGGAGTGGATCAAGCAAAGATGACGACGGTAAGCTCGACACTCGAGCCCTTCTTTGAAAGCTCTGGATTACGGATGAAATTCTCATACCCGAGTTCTTTATAGTTATACTTCTAATTCAGCAAGCATATAAAAAAGCTATTGACGGCTGGTTTTACGCATCCGACCACTTCATTTGCAGCACCTCGGCTGTCATTAACATAGCTTCTTTCCCGCATGAATTCGCCTTTAAAGGAGCCGTCGGTGAGAATTTATTCTGTAGCAGGCTTCTCTAGCTTGTTACTCCGGCTTGTTACCCCCTCCCCACCATCTCTCCCTCTCCACTTCCCCTCCTCCCTCCCCCCCTCTCGCACGTCTGTCGACCGCGTTCACTAGTCGCCCTGTGAGAATTAACGTCCAGGCTAGGGGGAAGACACGACGCGCGCAGCGTTTCTCTTCGCGTTCCACGACGCTTTGAATCGATGGATGCTGCTTACGGCGCGAGACTTCGCCCTAGCTTAAGAACCTGTCGAGCCAGCTCTTTAAAAAAATTACACCATCTCCCGCTCAAGCGAACCATCTACCCGCTGCTTCGCATCCACACATTTTTCCCTTGAGCGAGAGCCGGCGTAATTTTTCTAAGTGATTTAGCTGGGATTCTCTATGTAGCGTAAGATATTCATGTATGTGCTACGCAAATACATTTATTTATTAAGGCGAAACGCCTCTTAAAACGTGAAAATTGACTGTCACCGTCGGCGGTGTCAGCACGGGTGATGAAACGTGTCATCAGGACGTCCCAGAGCGTCAGATTTGTACCGTCATCGCCGTCATAACCTCGTCGCATGACATCATTACTTAGCCAGAGGTGGACCGATCACGGGGGCAATGCAAAACCAGGTGCGTTGCAGAAACCTTCCAAATGCATCATATCCCGGAGGCAGTAATTGACGCTAAATAATTTTTGTCAGTATGCACCAACTAGGCACCCAAAAGTCCTATTAAGCAAATGTTATGGCGCACGTAATTTACATAATTGACAGTGTTAGCATGAAGTGTATGTATAGAAGAACCCTCACGCCTACAGGGACATTCACACACTGAAAAAATATTACGTACAGATTATATGCAATAATAAATCACTGTGTGATAACCTGGCTACAAGAACCAGGCCAGATGAAACACTAGGTGCACACGTCCATTAAATTCCGACAGGAAGCGGCACGACCACTGCCGAACAATTCGTCTTCTCCAAGGAAGAACAATTCCTCCGACAAAAAGGACAGCATTTCGGAGTACAAGCGTTCCCGAATCGGAAACACACCATGATGAGGGTGACCCGCTGCAACAGCCTCACGCCTTTTTTTTTATTGAAATAGAAACTAAATGAAGGAGTTGTTGTCACCATTGCTTGGTGACGGCTACCCCTTTCCACATAGTTGTTAGGATAACAAAATAAAAATTGGCCGCGTATCTGCGTGCTTCGCTGCAAATGTCGTGTAAAGACGATAGAAGAGGCGCTGTGTGAGATATGGACGCCATTGGCAATACGTCGGGAAACATGAGTGCTGTGTTGCGTGCTGGTAGTCCCGGCGCAGCAGCAGGCGAAGACCGGCGGTGACCAACGCGACCGGCGGGGACGCCAGCCAGCCCGAAAACGCGGTTTGGCGCGAAGCGCTGAAGCAGAGAAACGTCCGCACTGAACGAGTACTCTCACACACTATTTTATTTACACGTCGCCTGGGTAAAACAGGAACGCCAGAGCGGCGCCCACAACCGGCAGCCTGAAGGCCGCCCCAACGCTGCTTTTTCATTTTTTAAATATTTTTTTCACCTTCTTGGCCTTCTCAAAACTAAAGTTTTTCAGCACCAACCCATGGCATTCGTACAGTGCAACAGAACCGAAACCGAAACACAAAAATGACCTCGTGCGAAGGGCACGGAGGAAGGCAAATTTCAGCGCAGTCGCATTTTCAGCTTTGTTGAAACAGCACTCACTAGACGACGACGAAGTACAAGAAGGCACAGGACAGGCGCTGCCTGTCCTGTGCCTTCTTTTACTTCGTCGTCGTCTAGTGAGCGCTGTTTCAACAAAGATGAACGCATACCAACTCGCTCAAGCTTCCATTCTTATGCATTTTCAGCGCAGCTTAAGAAACTAGGGTCCTTAAAATTACGTATGTATGCATTTTCTATTAAAGGAACACGCCACCTAATACTTACCTAGTGATGTTGCATCTCAGATATGCATGATATTTACTTTTTGATCGACAACGTTCACAAGTATGAACAGCCGTACCAGTTCAAGACGGCTGGCCCTTGGGCAAGTGGTTCAACTTTGGCCGAGTGGCTGAATCGAGGGACGTGCCGACAAACAGAAAGACAGACAGAAAGAGGTACATACCAAAATTTCTGCGTTTAAGTTCCCCAAGAAAGACTATCGTCTTTAATAATTCAAAATATATACGTATGTACAGTCCTACAAGTTCAAGAACTCAGTGGCCATTGCAAATTTAGTGTCTTCAAAAAAACGCTGGAGAACTTTCATTGCTTTACAGTTTATCCTAGTTGGCCATGGGCCTAGTATTTTCGCTAAGGAGAATGTTCGCTCAGAGTCCAGCGTGTGAAGTTCCTGTTCGAGTCGCTGTCTATGTGTGTCGTGCTTGGGACAGTCGAGCAACAGATGTTGCAAATCCTCGTCGTCGTGGCCGCACGCACATGTTGTCCATGATGCACGATGAATCCGAAATAAGAAGTGTTTTGTGTAAGCGGTTTCGAGTCTTAGGCGATGAATGAGTGTGTCGATACGTCTTGGGAGCTGGGGGTCTAATTGGCACTTAAGGTTAGGGTCAACAGCGTACAAGATTGATTCGTTTGTGCTGTCTGGGAACCGGGTGGATAAACATAATTCACGTTTTGTTCTTCGTAAAGGCAGATGAGCCTCACGCCTGTTACGCCACAAACAAAGAAGATGATTGATCCCTCCGTCATAGGAATCGGAGTAATACGAATGTAAAGCGTGCCTTTCCAGAAGCAACTAAATGTTTACTGTACATTGATAGAAAAGAGTTTGTAGAATGTATATTGATGTCTGGCAGCTATAGCACCGTTTAACGTGGATGCACCCACTTTGATGATTGATTGCGTCGCCATCCCGACTGCTAACGTCCATGGTAAATGATTAAACAAACCCTTGTGGTAGCGGTAGTAGTTAACAGTGAAAGCGTAATCAGACAACGAGGTGTGACAGCCGGAAGAGCGTCGCATATTGGACGCAGAACTTGGTCGCCATCCCGCGGCGTGTTAAAATGGGATTGAACACCACGGTCGGACTAGGGGGAAACGCTAAGTGCGTCGTGCCTCCCAGGTAGCCCGGCCGCGATTTTTCTCGGGGCGAGCTCGTGGGCGGGGAACGCGGTGTTACAGCCAGGTGAGGCAGGCGCGCGTCGCAGAATTATTTTAGGGACGAAGCTCCTTAAAGCGGCACCTGTTCGTCCCCGTCGTAGTGCGTAACCAGCCTTAACGCTAGTACCAGATCTTGACCTCCAAGGTGGTGCCAGTGGGAGATTTCTCCTGTGCGTTGTTGAACAATAAAAAATTCGCATCGTGCGCGAATCATCAACGACGTGAGATCGGGCCGGTTTATACTGAAGGGTCGATGAGAGTCATGGCGACTTGCAGCTCACTTTAATTTTACATGTACGCTGTGAATTGATTAACTAAAAGCCGACTTCTTCTGTCTCTCATTCCCCATTAGCAGCCATTGGCATGTTCCAGTAGGAAACGTTAGCAGAAGTAGAAGTGTAAGTCTTAGCTAAAAGCCGACTTCTTCTGTCTCTCATTCCCCATTAGCAGCCATTGTTTACTTTCAAGGTAGTGCCTGGTGAGATTTCTCCTGTGCGTGATTAAACAATAAAAATTCACAGCGTACATGTAAAATTGAAGTGAGCTGCAAGCCGCCATGACTCTCAGCGACCCTTTAGTATAAACCCGCCCGATCTCACGTCGCTGATGATGTATTGGGCGTGAAGCTGCGCGACGCCGCCGCCAAGATCCTGCCGTACGAGAGCTTCGCCCCACTCATCATCATTCACCCCGTGGATATGCTGTGGAATTTTTTTGTTTGGATTAGCGTGATGTTATGAGCGAGGCCGACACTTTTACGACGTTTGGGCTAAGATCGCCACCTCGCGGTGTGTTAAAGCATTGACAAAATTGAACTTCTATTGAAAACGCGCCGAATGTAACGGACGTGTAACGCGTTGCAGGTGCTAGTCGCAGAGGCCACAGTAATGACGAATTACTTTACATTACCGCTCCCAGAGGGCAACACCACCCCACCAACCGGGAGAGTGGTAGATATAAAAGGCGCGTTTGTAAAGCCTCTACAGTCTGAGACCGTTGCACAGTGGATAGCGTGGCCGGCATATGTTCTTGCGGACCGAATGGTCGTGGGTACGATGCCCGCTATGGAACATTTCTTCATTGCCATCTGATTTTTTCGACGTCATTTCTGTGACGGAAATTGTCACTGAAGTTTTGGTGGACCCCTGCATAAAACACTTTCGTGTTAAAACACCCGCAGCAATTAGAAGGCGTTCAAAGCGACAACGCGAGCAAGGGCCAGATGTGACAAAACAATTAACTCGTAGGCCATGGAAACCAGTGTTAACGGTTCTCCAAAATACCCTTGCGATTACACATTGCTGCAGCACAAGCTGATTGGACTCTTGTAGCGGGCAATTAGGGCAAGTGAAAGAGGGAGCCATGCCCCACTTGACTATCTAGTGTTGGGAGTACTCTACATCCTAGACCCCACATAAAGTCGCGGAGATGGCAAGGCAGAAAGGATGCCATCATCGCGCTCCACGAGAGACGACTGGAACGCGCTAGACGGGCTGGAGGAACCAGAGAGAGCTACAGGGCCGCCATTCTTTGAAGACCGAAAAGGAGACTTAGGCAGGTGTATGGGGAACCGAGGAAATATTGAATTTACGAAAAGTTCAACATACCGTCTGATATAGCCCCGTATTCATCGAAAAAACGTAGGCTGCGGGATACACTCTCCTCGTTCTTAAGATACAACGTGATGTCATTGGTGAAAGTTGTCACCCTCACGGTACCACTACCAGGTAGTGGTACCGTGAGGGTGATCTGTATTGGGTAGATCTGTAAGTAGCGAGCAAAGGAATGGTTCGAGGCTGAGTACAAAACTACCGGGAACGAGGACAACCTTGGTGACCCCCGCGCGTAACAGGAAATTGGGCACTTTCATAACCATCAAGAAAGAACTTACTGTGTATATTTCTATATATATATTTCTTAGAACTTGAACGAAGTGTTAGGAGAACCCAAGCGCTGCCATTAAGCTAGATATGTAGCTATTTTCAAGGCGATCAAATGCATTTTCTTGATCAAGAGAAACCAAGAGCCTACGTGCTGACCACGCCAACGTGTACGCAGTTATATCATGTGAACCATATAGGCTCTGCTGTAGTCGGCATATGTTTTTCAGAATGTCTGATAGATGGCAGCACATTATCTAATGTTTGCTCTTTGCTTGATATGTTTTCCGCTAGATGGACATAGCTGTCCGATTTTGTAGCTGTTTGTAAGTTTGCGTGTGTGTGTATTTAGCGGCGTTGGGCACACGAAAATCGCACTGAAACAGTTTATGCAGTTAGGCGTCGCCTTTTGTGATTGTGCGCTTCTGCCATGCAAAATTATATGCATTAAGAAGACTCCTTCCACCAACGTTACTAGAACAAACTCAGTTTAAAAGCTCCGCCGGAGAGGCGGTCCGCGTGGCGGTCGTGAGAACTAGTGGCGCTGCAGTCACGTCTAGCTCCCGCGGCTCGCGCTTGTTGTGATCGGCGCCGCCGATGTACGAGCGCACGTGGGTTACAGCGACGTCTGCGCTTTGTTGGCTCGTCATTTTTGCGACTCTTCTTGACCAGGCTTAGCGCCTTGTACGAAGACACGTGCATGATGTACGAAGCGTAACGAGGGCGAACACATTCACAGTGCGGTATGCCGACTTGCTTAGCGCCGGGCTGCAAGAGCGGCTACCGCAACGACCTCTCCGCTTCACGACATTTCTTCTGGCCTCCAAAAGACCCTACGCCATTCAAGCTTTCCATCGCAAAGATAGAAAGCTTACTGCGAAATGCAAGGTCTGTGACGTTCATTTTGAGAGTGACGATACTGTAAAGCACTGTGGTCGTGTCGTTGCGGGACAAGAAGTTTTGATCCCACGTGGAAAGTGGGAACTCGCGCCCGATGCCGTGCCGCGCTTGTTCCCAGAACTTCCACCCCACATTTCCAAGCTAAAATGTTCGGGACCAAGGCACGAATCCCCCCGAAAACGCACGGCGTCCCGCGAAAGCCCAGTGTCCAGTTTGGTGGAGCCGCGAGAAATCGAACTGCAGAACGAAAAGCAGGCGATTACCTATATACGCTACCAAGACTGAGAGTTGCATCACACTGACTTGCGGTCAGTTGTCAACTGTAGCTATGCCTTCAAAGCAGTGGATTTTCGAGAGATTTTACGACGAGGTATTGAACAAGATGTGCGGAATATTTTACACTCGCCGGCTCGGGAACGGACTGTTCAGCGCAAAAATTTGACACTGTACACATAGAAAAGACGAAGACCAGCGCTGGTCCTTGTCTTTTCTATGTGTACTGTGTCAATTGTTTTGCGCTGAGCAGTTTATTAATGGCATACCAACTAGCCCAATCCCACACTTTGCTTCGAGAACGGAGACTTACGTGTGCAAAAGATAATTGTAGTTGACGAGCAGTTTAACTGCATAATGAACGGCTACAGCACGCAACGCAAACGGCTGTCGTACAGTGTAAGAAGTGCTGCGGGCATGGAACATCTGCTCGGTAAAGTTGAAAAACTGAAGTTGTGCGAAGGAGTCAATAGTGGCGACTCTTCTAGCGACAGAGTACGCGCGAATAGCTGCTCGGTGCTCGCATCACGGCCGATCTGTTCGAATTGTTTAAGGCACCGTAGAAGGATGCGACATACAAGGATGTAACGTAGAAAGATGCGACGCCGAAAATACAACTATCCGCTGAAAAAATTGCTCAGAAACGACATCTATTCGATGCAATCGCGCACTGTGATTTCATTTACAGAGTTCTCATAAACGTTTCCCATTTGGGTCAGTATCCCGTTTAACCGTCGCGAAAACATGTCTTGTAAACATTGCAAACCATTGGGGACGTTTCTCGAGAAAGTGTTTTTCAATAAATTGTAGACAACATGAGTACTGTTTTATAATGGTGTAATAGTAGCGCAAAAAAAGACGAATACAAGAAATTGAACACCACAAGCGCCTGTATTTGTCTTTTTTTGCGCTACTATTACACCAATATGAATCAGTACCAACTAGCTCGCCTTTCCGTTTTGCTTCATCAGTACTGCTCTTCTAGAACGTTTTTGTATCTCGAGTAAGTACGCTTCTTTGTACACTATAAAGGCTTTTACAAACGTGTTCGGTTGTTCTTGGTCTAGATAAGACGGCAGCGGCTAAAATTGTTGTGGTACTTATAAAATTTACGCTGAAAACCCTCATTAGCTTAGAAACTCCTATGCTTGGAAGTTTAGCGCAATGTAGACCGACCATCGATTCTTAGCCAATCAATGAACAACGCACGCGGGCCAATGTACAGGCAACCTTATGCATATCCGCCAAAGTAGTCCGCAAATGAGATGCGCGAACGTCGAATGACTGAATGATAAATCTTTCAGTTTACCACAAGTACAAAAATTGCAGTGGCTTAGCTCGGCTATGCCAGGATATACGTAGCGTTAGCAAAGGTTCAGCTGATTATTCTGAGCTTTCCAGATTGTCTAGGATTAGCTTGATTGTCATGCTTACTGCTGCTCCAATGACACACAAGGCCTCTTCGATTTGGCTGCACCGGCGGCACCAGTTCAACGGGTGCAGCATCGTCCTCCTCGTTTTGCTGGTGCCGCGCGCGCCCTCTGCACCGGTTCCCTCGTTTTGTCAAGGTGCAAGCGAAGTGCTGCACGAGTTGTCTGCCGGCCTGCACTCGCTCAAGAGGAGGTGCAAAAAAGTGTAGCATGGCGTGCGCCCCTTCCTCCTCCTAACCTTAGAGCAGACTACGCTGCGTGTTGTTGAGGGCGTGCAAAAGCAAGTTAAACTGCTGACTCCGACGGGCAATCTTAGCCACGCATTTTCGGCAGCTATTAAGGCGGATCTTTTTACATCTCTCGAGAGCAGAAAAATTCACCGTACTTGACGGCAATACGAATGGTACACAAAAAAACAAGGATGTGGCGCGACTCGCGAGCTGCGCTTTCAGTTTGTTCGCCTTTGAGAAATCGTGAAGCTGAGGCGAGAGGAAGTCTTCTAGAAAAACTTTTGATGGATGAAAGAACTTTATTGTGAAAGAACTTTATTGTGAGTTTAAAAATGTATTCATCATGCGAGCGTGCGTATACATGTGTCTTAATGGTTTACAAGAATTGCATATTCGTTCCCTAGTCTAGCGTGAAGAAAAGTGGCGACGTCAGTAAAATTCTTTGAGCATAAATTTGCAAGCGTACACTTTCCTGGATAACTGAACTTTCGCGTTAAGGCGTGTTAGCGTCGGTCAAAGGACTTCGTTTTTTCTTGTTGTATGGCCTCGCACGCACTTTCACAGAAGGCCGAAATCAGAGAAATTTTCCACTGAACCAGTAAAACGTCTCTCTAAATAGTCTGAACAGTCTCTTGAAATCACAATCATGGAACCTGCCGACGACGTAAATTCTCGTACCCGGGAACAGGAGTTACATCTTCACGTACCAACATACAGGCAACCAAAACACATACACCGTCAAAATCCTCCTGGGATTCGTTGTGAGGGTCGCCGTTGTCGGAATCGTCGTCGCTGCAGAGTCGAGCAGTTCCATACGGCATCTACGAAGAGTGCCGCCGCGGCAGTATTTTTGGTAAACGTGCACCAGCGATCATCCATGCCAGCGATACACGCCGCGTCGGCTGTTCGACCAACAAGGCCTGCACTTGCATCTTCGTTTTGGTGGTAGCCGCCGCGTGGTGGTGTCGCGGCTGCACCGGTACTTGCTGAACCGGTGCTGCGCGCTCACTGCACCGCTTCGCACCGCCACAGCACTTTCCAGAACTAGTGCAGGCAGTGCAAGCCAAATCGAAGAGACCTACATTCGGCGATATCGTTCAGAACCGGTAGACCTGGCGGCATGGCCGGATAACGATACCCATTGGTAACGCTAAAGAGCGGAATGTTATGCTTAACGAGAAAGTTCTTGCACGTTGTACAAACCCGCGCCACGGTTTCACCCCTTTCTACTTAGCGGCGTCAAGTCTTTCATGTGCCATAGTCTTTCAGACACGTCGCACACGTATCCAAACGGAGTGTTTACGAAGTCCGTGTCAAAGGTCCGAGTCGCACTGGCACTTTCGCTAAGTTTCACAGTATAGGCAGTCGATCGGCGAGTTCGCGCTCGTCCTCTGTGTACCTGTTCGTTCGTTTCGTGCGTCCTGCTTTATGTTTGAGCAGTGCGCTTCAAGTGTCGAGCTGTGACGCATTAGTTCGCGCTCGTCCTGTGTGCGTTCTTTTCGTGCGTCCTTTGGGCTCGAGCGACGCGCTGGCAATTTCGAGCTGCTTTCCGTTCTTCGCGTTACATTCCAATTTATTGCTATCGCATTTATTGCTTCGCCGTTGTGGCGAAACTGTGACTTTTTTACATATCTGCATTCTATGCGAGTTTACTGTTGTGCCGAGGCGACCTTGAGGGCAAAGGTAAAATAATCTGAGCGTGCCTAGAGTATGCCGTAACAGATATTCTGCTTACGATTTCGTAAAATAGCGAAATTGAGTTCGCGTTATAATAGAAATTATAAAAAAAATATAAAGATGTTAGGTAGGGGATTTGAGAAGCATAATACCAAGTACTCCGTTTTTCTCTTACTCATGGGCGTCCCCACGCGCCCTTTTATGCTATATTCCAAAGACACTGAGTTTTCTATTGTCTGATCTTAACGTCTAGGTTGACAATCAATCAGGCTCCATTGTCATAGCTTATACAGGGTGTTTCACGTAACTGGCACCGAATATTTACAAAGAAGCGGTTAACCTCAACTGAATAAAAGCAATGACATGGTTTACCGTCATGTGGCTCTCGTTAGGGTATTTTAGGCGCGACACACTCTATTCGCTCGAGTTGTCGGCGTCTCCTGCCGTCGTAGCCCGTCACGGTGTCTCCTCTCGTCGCCCGTCAAGGTAAAGCAAGTGGCAAATAATGACGGCGCGTTCCCTCAGGAAAAGCTCTGTTTCTTCGATGGACGCTGTCTGCGACCCTGTCTGTAAAAATGAGAGGACGCTGTCCTCTCATTGCTATTGACGTGTCCCTATGGGAAACGCCGGTGCTTCGCACCTTCCCAGGTTTCACGTTAGTGTAGCTGCCTTGTATAGTAGTACAGTATAGCAAGCGCTGTGAAAGGGAAGTAAGGAGCAGAGAAAAGAGGAGGGCAACGCCACCAGCTCTGCCGCTTCCTTAGTCTTCGCACTACTAGTGCGTCACCTGTCACCTTCAGGACACGAATTCACATTACAATATTTTTATGATTATTCTTCAAGAAAGCGTTTTAACGCTTTTAAAGCGTACAGCCACCCAAATATTTAACTAGCGTGCGCAGCGGCGGTATTTATGTGTGTCAGCACCATATGTTTATATATCGCTGAAATTTTTAATTCTTTAAGATGAATTATGCGACATTTATGATATTCACTTTAGGGCCAAGTGTGTTTCGTCACGGTGTAGAAGGCATTCCAAAACGACTGATTCAATTTCTGCGGAAACGTACATGCTCCGTAGTGATATTTCCCGACATTTAACGAAAGCCGTAGAAATATGCGCCCGTCACTGCCCTCGTGCGCTGCCGTACCGCAGCGCTCTCGAACGTGCTCTCGAACAACGTGGCGAAATGAGAAGCTGCTGCTCTAGACAACGACTCTACAGCGCGTCAACATTTCCGACGTCAGCACACGACAAAAAAAAAACGCCATCGTCGCGAGAAGCATTTAGGCTGACGGTCCACGCGCCAGTTGTTTCGCACGAAGAACGTTTGATAGTGCTGTAGTACGTAGCGCATGAGTGCAGTCGCTTGGTCTTATTTCATATTTCGCGGGTGTTATGTTTGCCGCTCATAAGTCGATCCTGCAGACGGGACGGCGCGGCACTGTACGTCGTACAAAGCTTCTTTCTCGGCTCTCTCGGCATGGTCTTCGGCTGTGCAATTATCAACGGAAAGCAAACGGCTTCCATTGAGGCAGCTCGCTCCCACGCTGGCGCCCACGAGTTCCGAGTACGCGACCGTTCTCCGAGGTCGGCTTCGGGATTATAGCCCGAACAGGTGGGAAAATGAGGAGCGCAAGCATCTCCTGCTTGACCCCCAAGCGCTTTAGGCGCGCCGACGGCAAAGAAGGGTTGAGACGCAACAATGCACGGTCCGAACGCGGGAACGCGGGGACACGCAAATTGTCTTCCCGGAACAGTCTTGACTACCGTCACCGGGGGTTAGACTCGATGAGCGTGAGAAACTGCGCGAATGCCTCAGGTGTGCGATACAGATGTATTGCAACCGTGGGAACTCCTGAGAGCGTGGGTAAAGAGAGAGCCATGATGAGAAAGAGTGCCAAAACGCCTGTCTGCACTGTCTGTCTGCACTGTAAAAGACACTGCTGTCGAGATTAGGGACAGCCCGGTAGGGAGTGGCTTAATCTGAGAATGAACGGATTGGATAAGGGAATGTCGAGGCGGACCACCAGTGGCCACCTCCCCTTTTCTTTGTTACCGCAAGGTACTTAAGACTGGACGGAATTCGTTTCCCTTCAGTCTAGGCTGTAATCACTTAACTGATAGATCAGTAAGACTCCGTACGATGCAACTTTCGTCTGGGCCGTAACCACTTGGTGGTCGAACAGTGAGACTCGGTTCTTCGTATGTAGTAACAGTGTTCTAGGCTCTAACTTAAGAAAAGTTAAGTAGAAGAGTAAGATGCTGTTGATGTCTATGTTATCATCAGTGTGCTTCGGCAAGATGTACATATGACTGTAAATATTTCGCTGCAATATACCTTCAAATTTTCATTACCTCCAACCTGCCTCCTGCTTCATCGACGTCGATCATCTCCTTGACGGGACTTCAATCCACATCAAGGAGAAAACGAACAAAGGAAAAACATAACTGGCGCAGTCTGACAGGGATCGGCGAGCTCTACAGCAACATACACTGGACCAGCGCTGAGAAGACCCGAGGAGCAAGGCATCCAACAGCCACCAGCGGCAACGTCGAGACGATCCCACAGCAGTCAACTCCGGCGCCGTGGAGGAGATCCAGGAACGACAGAGCATTCAGCAAAGGGTGAGCAGGATTTCTTACGTCTTTCTCAGATTGGCATGGCAGTTTATGTGTAGAGCACATGGTGAGAACACGCGGAGGTGCTGAAACAATGGAGTTTAATGGAGATGAAGGTGCGAGTGTGGCGGATATGGATCGGAATCGAGAGCCATCAAATGATGGTAGTCTAAATTCTGATAAGTCAGGTGAGGCGAGAGTGCCTACTCCGAATCAAGAATCGATTCAGCAGGCATCTCAGGTTTTGCCGTTTTCAAGTGAAACGAGAACGCTCGAACTTGAAATCCAAAGGCTCAATCTCCAGATTGAGTACGAAAAGCTATTGCAGAATAGAATGAACGCGGAACGTCTCAATGGCACGTTGTCCAACTCTGGGTCGGAGACGGGTGATCAGAGGCGATGGTGTTTCGATTCTGTCCAGCAATGTGCAAAAGTGCTGAAAGGGTTTCGCCTGCCGAGTGACGCGGATGTGCCATTATGGTTTGAGGAAGTAGAGAAACTTTTTGCTACTTACCGAGTACCGAATGAGAGTCGCGTGCATTTGGTTATGCCAGCACTAACCGAACGAGTTCGTTACCTACTGCGTAACCTCAACCCTGAAGAGTGTGCAGATTACGAGTCAGTTAAAGCAGCAGTACTGACGGAACTGAAGCTTTCTCCGGCAGAGTATCTGCAGAGGTTCGAAAGAGCAGTAAAGCAGAAGGAAGAGACGTGGGCGCAGTTCGCGTCCCGCGTGAAAACGTATTTCTCATACTACCTTCAAGTGAGAGAGGCCGACACGGTAGAAGTGATGGCCGAACTCATGGTTGCTGACCGTATAAAATCGGGACTAAGTATGGAGGGTCTTGAGTATGTGAGATTAAGGGAAGGCGAGGGATGGCTTAGGCCAACCGAGATCGCTAAAGTGCTCCAAACTTTCGAGCAAGCGAAAGGGAAAGGGCGTGCTTCAAAGCAACCAATTGTAGAAATGGGGCAAAAGCCGGCGACACGAGTTGAGAAAGGGGCTCTGAAGTGCCACTTATGTCACGGCTCAGGCCATTTCGCTAAAGAGTGCCCGAAGGCTAGTGATAAGGAGAACAACACCAAGAAGGCTACCGAGCCAAAGCGGAAGGTCCAGAAGGTAATTTTAACCCACGAGACGGAAATTGAAATACCCAATGGAGTCCTTAGCGCAAAGGTGAAGTCTCTGAAACACGAGGGCGAAGGCACAAATAAAGTGCAGTTAATTCCTGTATCATGTGCAGGTACAGCCGCAGATGCGATTTTGGATACAGGGAGTGAAGTAACTGTCATTCGGGAGAGTCTGCTTCCGCGTAGTCTAATAGAGCCGTGTGGCACGGTAAGATTGGTGTCTGCTTTTGGTAAAACGATCGAGGCAAGGCTAGCTACGTTGCCGGTAAAATTAAATAGCCCGCGAGTGGTGACGCAGCCTCAGAGCGTCGACCTACTCTGCGCGTTAACTGATGAGCTCGTCGAGGGCACAGATTGTTTGTTGACCGAGGAAGATTGGAAACTTTTGTTGAAGGCCAGCAGCCCTCTGGCACCCTGTCGAGCACCGGCCGAGCCTGCTCATGAGGCAGAACAAGCAGTAGAGAAACCAAAAGTAGTGGCCTGCAATCTTACCTTGGAGGAAAAAGACGTTTCCGGGGAGGATGAGCAAATTGTGGAATATGCTCCACAACCAACCACTATAAAGCGGAAGAGCTAGTGCTAACGAGCGAGAAGGTTGCTCACCTTGATGCTGACGCGCAGGCGGAAATACAGGCAGTGTTCCAAAGACATTGCACACTCTTTGACGGCACCCCGGGTATAGCGAAGGTAGACGAACATAAGATAGAAATAGAACCGGGCCACCAGCCAAAAAAGGTGTTTCCTTATCGGGTGCCGGAACTATTAAAGAAGGAAGTCAGCCGGCAAGTTGACGAACTTTTGACTTGGAAGTTGATCTACCCCACGGAGAGTGAGTTCGCACACCCGGTAGTATGCTTCGGAAAGAAAGATGGGACTATCCGCATGTGTGTGGACTATAGGGCGTTAAATGCTGTCACCAAAGTGGATGCGTTCCCTATGATGAATCCTCAGGAATTGATTTTCCGAGTAGGTAGAGCGCAGTTCATCACGGTAGTGGACCTTAGGCGCGGGTACTGGCAGGTACCGATGGAAGAAGAAAGTCAGAAATTCACCGCGTTTGTAACGCATGAGGGTCAGTACGCATGGAAAGTGATGCCTTTCGGGCTAAAAAATTCCGCGGCAACCTTTCAAAGAATGGTGAATAAACTCTTGTCGCAACATCAAATGTATGCCACGGCATACCTTGATGATATTGCTATTTTTTCTAGTACTTGGGAGGAGCACTTAAAGCATCTCGACATTATTCTTAAGGTCTTAGATAAGGCGGGACTGAAAGCCAGTCCGGAGAAGTGTCAGATTGCGCAATCCCACATACATTACCTGGGGCACATTGTCGGTTCAGGGACACATGCACCAGACCCTGAAAAAATAGCAGCGATTAAGAACCTGGTACCACCGCGCACCAAAAAGGAACTACGCAGCCTGTTAGGACTTTGTGGCTACTATCGCGAGTACGTCCGAGGATACGCAGAGGTGACGAGCCCGCTCACGCTGTTAACAAAGAAAGCGGTACCTAATAAGATACCCTGGCCGGAGGAAGCCCAGACGGCATTTGAGATTCTCAAACAATCTTTGTGCGAGGCCGTGGCGCTTAACACTCCAGAGCCATCTCAGCCCTACTGGCTCTTCACAGACGCATCAGCTACGGCGGCGGGAGCATGTTTGGCGCAAATGTCAGCCGAGGGGCAAGAGAAGCCTATCGCCTTTGCAAGCCACCGCTTCTCACCGACCCAGATGCGCTGGTCGACCATTGAGAGGGAAGCGTTCGCAATAATATGGGCCTTAAAGAAGTTTGACTACTGGCTTTTTGGTGCCATAGTAAACGTCGTTTCCGACCACAATCCGCTGTCGTACCTTACAACTTCGACTCCGCACGGGGCGAAATTGACAAGATGGGCGCTGGCGTTACAGCGATATCATGTGTCAGTACAACATCGGAAGGGCGTATGTAACGGCAATGCTGATGCATTATCGAGGCTCCAGAATAGTTTATGGAAGCCATCAGAATAACAGTGCCATGCCAACTGGGAGGGACGTGAATGTTCCTGCCCACTTGCTGCTGTATGTTGTGGACTGTGTGATTGTGAATTCAAGAAACAGACACTAGTGATCATACTGCTTTGAGCAGCAATGGTGTGCTTGATTGTTTAGCATGTACTTGTTTACATTTCTTGTATTCTCTTGTCGTGTTGTCTCGCAATTGTGTTTGATGTTTGTGTAGACTGTTGTATGGTTAGAAAGTCCAGTGACCTAATCGCGGCAGTGATTTATCGTACCACTGAGCGTAAAACAGCCCAGCGTACTCTTTAGGGGGGACGTGTTATGTTTGCCGCTCATAAGTCGATCCTGCAGACGGGACGGCGCGGCACTGTACGTCGTACAAAGCTTCTTTCTCGGCTCTCTCGGCATGGTCTTCGGCTGTGCAATTATCAACGGAAAGCAAACGGCTTCCATTGAGGCAGCTCGCTCCCACGCTGGCGCCCACGAGTTCCGAGTACGCGACCGTTCTCCGAGGTCGGCTTCGGGATTATAGCCCGAACAGGTGGGAAAATGAGGAGCGCAAGCATCTCCTGCTTGACCCCCAAGCGCTTTAGGCGCGCCGACGGCAAAGAAGGGTTGAGACGCAACAATGCACGGTCCGAACGCGGGAACGCGGGGACACGCAAATTGTCTTCCCGGAACAGTCTTGACTACCGTCACCGGGGGTTAGACTCGATGAGCGTGAGAAACTGCGCGAATGCCTCAGGTGTGCGATACAGATGTATTGCAACCGTGGGAACTCCTGAGAGCGTGGGTAAAGAGAGAGCCATGATGAGAAAGAGTGCCAAAACGCCTGTCTGCACTGTCTGTCTGCACTGTAAAAGACACTGCTGTCGAGATTAGGGACAGCCCGGTAGGGAGTGGCTTAATCTGAGAATGAACGGATTGGATAAGGGAATGTCGAGGCGGACCACCAGTGGCCACCTCCCCTTTCTTTGTTACCGCAAGGTACTTAAGACTGGACGGAATTCGTTTCCCTTCAGTCTAGGCTGTAATCACTTAACTGATAGATCAGTAAGACTCCGTACGATGCAACTTTCGTCTGGGCCGTAACCACTTGGTGGTCGAACAGTGAGACTCGGTTCTTCGTATGTAGTAACAGTGTTCTAGGCTCTAACTTAAGAAAAGTTAAGTAGAAGAGTAAGATGCTGTTGATGTCTATGTTATCATCAGTGTGCTTCGGCAAGATGTGCATATGACTGTAAATATTTCGCTGCAATATACCTTCAAATTTTCATTACCTCCAACCTGCCTCCTGCTTCATCGACGTCGATCATCTCCTTGACGGGACTTCAATCCACATCAAGGAGAAAACGAACAAAGGAAAAACATAACTGCGGGCTTTCTTTAAAAGCCGGGAATTATTCACCACGTCGCACGTACGTCGCCAAAAGAAATCGCTTAGGTTGTTTTTAAACACAATCTACGACGTGACGAAGCGCACATGGCCCTGAAGTAAATATTAAAAATGTCTGATAATTAACCTGAGTTAATTAACCTCCTCAGAACAATATAAAACATACCATAATGAGCGCCACATGACGGTCAACCATATGTCACTGATTTAACTAAGTCGCGGCTAGCCACTTGCTTTTCGTTTTTTGTTTTAAATATTTGGTTCTACTTACGTGAAGCACCCTGTATACTTATTCACTGTGAATGTTTAATGCGAAACCACCTAGCTATTTGTGTTAGATATATTCGGCTTCCTTTTTGCGTCACCGCAAAGACTTTTTTACTGTTACAAATCAGCAGGTAAGCAGAGCTAAAAGTGGCGACTGAGTGAACAGCCCTGATACCCTGCGACGCTTTGTGCCACTACAATACGTCTAAGATGTCTCTGCGCGGCAGAAGTTCCTCCGGAGAAGAAATGGTAAAAGACTGAACGTTAGTGAGTATGTTTTGTAACGGATGCTTTACACCAGCAGGGAGAGGAAAAATCATTGCAGTTTTATGTCGTCCTCAACGAATTGTGAGCGCTGACTCTGTAGTCATCGTCTTCACACTATGCGTCATAAAAAATATCGCTACCAGCGTTTTCGCAGCCCTACATTTGTCGGGTGATGCGGTCTATTACGAAAACGGTAGTACTCTTACGGGCAGAGTAAGGCTGCAGAGTTGTATTTTCACCATCGTGCGGAGACTTCTTCATGACGTTTTTGCAAGTGAATAGCAACCCGCTAGCTGGTCGCCAAGTATATAGAGCAGCGACACCCAAGATTTGCCAAAGTGTCAAGCAAGAACATTGACAGCGCAGGGTATAAAGAGATGTCATGTTAAAGCTGTCATGTTGCAAGTTAGCGCCTGTGTGTGTCACGTCTTTCGTTGTCGGTGTTTTTTCGTGCGCGATAAGCTTTAGTATGACTTACCAACACGCCCAAAACGCCACGTTACTAATCTGTCATATTAAGCAGCCAAACAAATCCCAACTTGTTTCGGAATGAAACTAGTATGCTTTTGAGCAAGAAAGACCAAAGTTTCGGCATACAAACAGATATTTCATTAAAATAAACAAAGTTGGTCTCAGTAAAAAAATTTTCAAGTAAACACTTTTGTACAGGGGCCTTTGCTGCTTCATTATATGATCTATACTACCAAATCTGCAACTGTATCGAAGTATCTTAAGATACAATTGGGAGTATCGTATCGGATACAATAATTTTCGGAAGTATTTTGTATCTGTATCTCAAATACTTCTTGCCCGAGTATCTTGTATCGTATCGCGATACAATTTCAAAGTATCTTTGCCCAGCCCTGGGTGACACAACGGTTATTGTTCAAACGTCATGTGAGAAAAAAAGGCGGATAATTGAAACTGCGGCAATTGAAAAAAAAGGAGACCATGAGGCGATGCGAAGCCGGAGCACTTCCACAATCGCGTTCCGCTGGCGTTCGTTGCGCATTCTACCGACCTTGGTCAGATTGTTATCGAACCAAAGTCGCCGCACACGTTGCAGCTGTGCCCGAAGCTCTGGTCGAGGAATTCGCGGTGGAACCGGCGTCGGCACCGTCGAAGCCCGGGCGTTGAAGTTTCCTAGCGAGGCTGCACGGACGTTGGACTCGCGTCGTCTGTCCGCAGCCGACGCGTTGGCTCGACGCGGACGCTTGGCTTCGACGTCGGTGTTGCGTACAGCGGGGTTTGCTTGCCGACATTGCCGTGGCGTTTCGGCATGTGGAGCCCGCGTTTCATCTGTAGCAGTTTCCCGCCGACGTTGCCGTTTGCGCTGGGCTTCTCTAGTCCGGAGCTCGGGGTACGCTTGCCGACGTGTACGTTGCGCTTCGGCGCGTCGAGCCTTCCGCTGCTCCGCGATCTCGGCAGGCGTTAAGGTATTACTGTAACTGGCGCCGACGTTAAGTTGGAACTCATGACACCGGCGCAGCCGGCACAGTGACTGGGCGTGTGTACGACCTAACGCGAGCCTTTTGTCTAAACGAGGAGGGGCAGTGGAGAGCGGGAGAGGGGGTGTGTGGAGACTGTCTGCGCATGCGCAGTAAGGGTCGTCATGCCGCGCACCGTTTGAACTCCGCCATAAGATGCTTCGCATCTAAAAATTACACCATCACCCCCTAAAGCGAACCATATGGGGATGCGAAGCAGCGCTGGGGATGCGAAGCAGCGCTGAATGTTCACTTGTGTTTCCATTGTTCTTCCATTTGTATGTTTCTGTGTCTGTTTCATTTGTGTGTGGAGTTGTGTATATGTTGTGTACAGCTTATGTTACCCCCCAGGTCGATGTTTCCGTTGCGCTTCGGCTTCGCGTTGCCTCGCAGCTTCGAGATTCGCTTGCCGGCGTTGCCGTTTACTTTCAGCTTCGCGAGCGTCTATAGCGCCGTTGCGACGGAAAGTGCAACGCTTGCCGGGGTTGCCGTTTACGTTCGGCTTCACGAGCGTCCATAGCACCGTTGCGAAGGAGAGTGCAACGCTTGCCGGCGTTGCCGTTTACGTTCAGGTTCGCGAGCGTCCATAGCGCCGTTGCGAAAGATAGTGCAACGGGATCGAGCGCGCACCGCATTATATACGTGCATACAGCTGTGGCGGAGAAAGAGAAACGGGCGAGGAGAAACAAAGTGGAGGCAGCGCTCACACCGCCTCCTCCACCCAACCTCCTCTCATGTCCTCGCGCGCACGCGAGGAGAGGGGGGAGTGTTGGCGCACGCGCAGTGGGGAGCGGACGCGTGAAGGAAGGGCGGACACAGCCCAGAGAAAAAGCTGCTTCGCATCAAAAAAGGCGATTAGGAAACCTTCAATAGCGCTATATCCCCCAAGGAGTCATCATTCTTGCGGGGAGCGAACTAAGCACGTATTTCTTAACAATGAGTGATATAAATCATTACGTGTAATCATTGTCAAAAGAACTTTTCGACAGCATGTACCCTCGCATGTGCAATTCTGTTTGTATATATAGATGTGTGTTCCATCGAAATAAAATTCACTTTTAAGTCAGCCCTCGCCTTCGTGTCTCTTCTTCGTCCGTGAGTCAGAGTGCGCTGCAATTTATTATGGATTATATTTACACCAGTCGTTACATAAAAAAATTGATGTCGCGCTTGAGTCTGTGAGTATCGTACCTTGAATTGCTTCTCTACGATTCCGCACCGCAGGCAAATAAATGGGCTGTGGATATCATTAGGTTGGGAACAAGTCTACAAAACTTGAAATTGGTTGGCGACGGTGTTGTAGCGGTTACGGTGCGCGGCTGCTGACCCGAAAATCGCGGGTTCATTCCCGGCCGCGGCGGTAGCATTTTGATGGAGGCGGAATGCTAGCGGACCGTGCACTGTGCGGTGTCGATGCACGTTAAAGAACCCCCTGTGGTAGAAATTTCCGGAGCTCTCCACTACGGCATCCCTCATACTCGTATCGTTGTTTTAGAATGTAAAACCCCAGATAATATTAAAACCTGAAATTGCTACCTGAAAGTGCTGCACATCAAACACAAGGTGATGCCTTACCGAGGGAGTCAAGCTTCCCACAAATGTTACTTACACACTTCAGTGCAATGATTTTAGCGTCACTGACTATGACACGCAACTTCTGTTAACCTTCTAATTCGAGGCGCTCAATGCCGCCAGTAGAATTGCGCCACGACGCAAAAAAAAAGAGAACCATACGCGGGGATTGTGACGTGAATATAGTACTGAGGCTGCGGTGTCTACCAGAAAGCCGGGAAAAAGAAACTCCGCTTGCGGACTCTTGCCGAGGCAGACACATGGTGCCCGAGTTGTCAGTGGAGTTCGTCTTTTAGAAATTCGGCAACAGGACAGTTTAAAGTCTTACAACTCTTCCCATAATCAACTAACTTACGAAGTAATATGCTTGAAGCTTATCTGTTTGCCACCTTCAACTTAAAGTGTAATCCAGGGTTCGAAGAAACCTCTCGCACAGAACATACGTTTTCCTCACGGTAACCAAGCATTGATCACAGGGAACAAGGACAAATACGTTTCGACGCCCTTACAGGTCCCTTGTTTACATAAGCAACAGAAAACCTCCAGAATGCATTAAAAATGTTGAATAAGGTTTTTCCAAACCAAACCAATGGATCGTGGTGCGAGGCCTTTTAACGTGCTTCGCAACGTGCGAAGCTGTTAAAGCTTTTCGTTGCGCCGGGTAGTGCGAATGGAAATCAACCGCCACGCGCTCGCTGCCTCCTCTTCATCTTCTGCTTCGCTCGCACAACAACCCAGGCAGCACGCCGCCATTGGATCGATCTTGGCCCAACGTCGGCAAATGACGGCAGCAATATTGGCCCCACGTCGGCAAATCACGCTCGCGCTACTTTCACCCGCATCGGCCCGACGTCGGCTAGTCGCCGTTGGGCCGATATGGGCTTGCCGGCTTCGGGCCGATGCGGGCTTGCCGGCTTCGGGCCGACGTAGGCTAGCCAGCGTCGGTCTGAGACGGGCCTGCCGTTATTCAGCCGATGATGGCAAGCCGTCACTGGGCCTATGTATGCTAGCCGATGCTGGCGTGGTGTCGGCCCCGCCGACGTCGGGTAGCCGCCGGCGTGACCGTTTACACCCGTTATTATGTTTAAGCAGTGGTGGCTTACCGTGCGTTAAGTACGGTAGTACTGTACCGTCGTGGTCTGCACGTAGCTAGTTTATATGGGGACACCAGCGGTAGTTGTTCGATGCGTAAAGTAACATAATCAGGCAGGCTGATACATGTGTTATAAAGTAAAATGGCTGCGTGCCGACCACGGCAGTTCGGTATTACTGTGGTTACTGTAGTGTAAGTCAGCAGCGCTATAATAGACTATTCGAGGCCCAACGGCATTCATCGACTGCCATTGGTGCCATATTCGAAAAATGCTTCCTAATTAGAACGACTGCTCCACTGATGTCTTAGTGTGCGATTAAGACCCACAATTCTGTCGAACCGTACAAGGCCGAGAACGAAAGTCAATATTGTCTCTAACACAGCTAAATTGATGAAAGGCCTGATGCACCAACTACGCATGCGTCTGAGAAATTAAGGAGCAACACATTTGCAAGGTGATAAACACAAATTTATTCACAGATATGAACACACGCCAGCAGTTCCGGAATAATTATGCCATAAAGGAATATCTAAAGATGTACAGATACCGTAGCCAACACCCAAAACAACCACACAGCCACCGTATTCCTCAAAAAATGCAGGCAGGACGATCCTAATCGAGAATGGGGTGAGGCGCAAAATGATAGGCGTGAGCAGGGTTCCCCTTCAGGGGGGGGGTGAAGGTTCATCGCGGCGCCTCCTCCCTATTAAGTCAATTTGTTTGGCAGACCTTGCGCCCGCCTCTTCTTAGGTGACTGCGGGGGCCGGCCACCCCCCTGTCCCACTGTGCGCACGCCTATGCGAAGAGTTACAATCTCTTCAACGTTATGCGCGGCATATTCACTAGAAATATTGAAAGAACTAGAACGGGCAAAAATAGGAATAAGGATTAACGAAGAATATCTTAGGTACTTGCGTTTTGCGGACGATATTGCGCTTTTCAGTAACGACGGTGCCGAATCACGAAAAAAATTCTGGAGATGTAAACGAAGGCAGCATTAAAGTAGGATGAAAGACGGACCCGAAGAAAAGAAAGATAAGGTTAGGCGGCTTGCCGAAAAAGCGAGATTAAGAGTGGCAACTACACTAGAAGATTGTGTGTACGCGTGAGCTAATTACGAGCAGAGGAGCACCCCCCCCCCCCCCACGTTTATTAAATTCACCAAGGAACGGTAGGCAATCGTAACACATGACTGGCAATTAAATTAGCGTTATCCTCTAAGCGAAAATTGCAATTTTTGCAGTGATAACTAGGGACAAAAAGATGGATAAACTGCTGCACGCGACGCGAAAAACTTTGCGAGCAGTACCACAAGATCCCTTGAACTCTACATCTAAACAAGATAGACACGCACGCATTCCTAATCTAAAGGTAAGATTGTAACAGAAAGGAATCGTGCATAAAAACTACTCACGTGTGCCCGTTGGATCGCTAAAAACACGAGCGAATAAAAAATGCAAGCGCACCATACCAGAATACACAAAACACGATGGTCAATAGAAACTACGCGATAAGAAGAGAACAAAAATCTGATGACACGTAACAGTAGTGAACACGTGGCCTTATATGAGGTGAGCGAGTTCAACATGGAAGCAGGGGGCCACTGGTTTCTCGCTGCGGTAATCTTTGCCGAAAACAATGCCGGAATCCTGCCGCGTATCCGTCTCGTGCACGATTTTGACTTTGCACCACACATGTCCACACACCGCACTTCTTGAAGAATTCTGCTGGTCGGAGTGAAAAAAACCTGCTCCCGCAGCGACGATTGTCCCTCCGTCGGGACGGCCACCCTACCCTGCCTGCTCAAGCGAGTTTCTCGACAATGACGCTGGGCGAGGGGAAGGGAGGGAGGGGGTGGGTCAGAGGTTGAAGAAGACGAAAAAAAAAAAATCAAATTCTCCCTTCTCGAAAGCACGGCTGAGCCTACCGCAGTGGTGTGCGATCCCCCCAGCAAGTCTATGGGCATGCCGTTTGAGAAAGGCGTTCGTCGAATTTTCAATGCATCACTTGTTGCCACATGTCGCTACATGAAAACTTTGCATACACCGCGTTGGAGCCGCATTTTTCATCGTATTTCACGTGCCATAATAATAATTTTATGCGACTGTTTCTGAAAGCACGTGGGAAGCAATCGTTGAGCGAGATTTTTACTTGAAAAGGCTATGTATATCACAAAATGGACGGCAATGAAGTGCAAATGCGAACTGACATACACGTTGCAAACACGTGTTTGTCAGTTCGTTAAAGATGGTAAGCGGGCTATTTGATTTGGAAACATTCAAACGACAAAACGTGTCTTCACTTCACCCGGTATTTTTTGCACCATACCTATTTTTCTCAAGTAATGAACCAACTAGCTCAGCAACACGCCTTGCTGAGCTTTTTACTATTTTCATAAAGTAAAATTATGTGACATCACTGAAGCAAATGCGCTTGTTACGCTTGACCCAAACAGAGAGCGGAAGCTGTCCGTGTAGTATATGAGCGCTCGCGCCACACATTCAGCGGCTGAAAGGACATAGCGGTATAAATATGATGACAGGCTCGATTTATGGACAGAATTAGTATTCACATAAAACTTCTTCCGCTAAAAGCATTCGTGTGGGAATGTTTGGGTGAATTTTGATGCTGGATACATTAGTGAAGTCGGCCGACCAGTGGAAAAAACATTTACAAAACACAAGTACTTCGAATTTGGCCCATGAAGATAATGGTGTTATAATGTTTCAACATTTTTGATAGCGTTGAACAACTGGTCAACGAAGTGGCCATCTAATTTGAGTCAGTTATTCTTCTAAAGACCACCTTTTTTAGTAGAAAAGTGATTGTGCTAGTGATAGTTGTTAGTCATTGTCATAGCAGAAACTAATAAGAGAATGCAAGCTATTCAGTTGGCGATACTTCGCACCCCGAGTCGTACGTGCGGGGTTAGCGCGGTACAATATTTGAACTTTGTTGTTTGTGCTAGTACAGCAATCCATGTAGCGGCATTCTGCAGCTTAACCCTATCGGAAAACCCAGTGGCACTGTCCCAGTGCCATACCTGATTATTGGACCAGTGTGGCGCTGGGTACTGGGACGCTGGGACGCTGCACGAGGCACGCTGGACGCTGGCACACTGCACACTGGGCCACCCATTACGGGCCGAAATCGGGCTTTTAAATTGTTTCTAAAAGCTGTGGTCATACCCCGATCGTAATTAGGGCTGATACGTGAGCACTGCGACAAAAAAAAAAGAAAAACAAAACAAAATAGCGAGCGGGAATCGAACCCACCACCACGACGCACCATACATCCCGAATCTGATACGTTACCGCTGCACCACACCTGAACGACGAGAGACGGTCACTTATTTTTTTCATGTTATAACTACTTCCGGTAGCCAGTATTTTCATTTTTCTCGTTTAGAAACGCAGATTTCAGCCTCTTCGTGCTCGCGAGTACCTAAGGGAAGGTAGTTAATTTGTTTTTTATGTGCTGCCTAGAATCAGAACGTCTATTTGGCCCGTTTTGCAGCAAAAAATATTAGCGTAACCGCAGATGTCTTGCGGCAATCGCACTGACTTGCTGAGCAGTCAGTCATACCAATGTAAAAAACAATGTGCATCTGACCTGCACACTGAAGACTTTAGTTTTCGCCACCCGTTTGAACACATTTTCGGTCCTTTTTGTTTACGTTCCGCGTACTATACAGCCGCAGTAGTGCATCCTAACCGAACCGACCGTTAGGCTTAAAGCTGTACTCCGTGCGCCACGATCGCTGTGAAGAATATTCAGGATATTCAATTACGAAGAATCTAATAACCGTTCAAATGTAGTTTCGATCATACTTGACTCAAGCTAGGTCATATTAGCACCTTCGACTACATGAATCAGAAGTTAAAACGCCGAGATTGAGCGTTACATTGGCTCACTGTTGCCGGTGACGTGCGGTTTTCAGCGGTACGAGCCCATATATGAAAGGACTGGCAGTTAGAGTAGGTCGATGTTATTATCAGACTAATATTAATGTCATATTGTGTTGCGAATGATAAGTTGTTTCGATGCAGTTATACGAACTACATTTACGACACTTGATCACATACTTCAGAGAAAGCGCGGGCGCGCTCGACAGATGATTGCTTTAGCGTATACAAACCTCCGTCGCTTAACTGATATGTGCAGATAGATATGTGCAGGACACGCAATAGAATATTTTCAAGATATTCCGTAAGCTTTTCTTTCGACTTCTCGCGACCCAATACCAAATCGTATACGAATTCCACCCAGTGCGCCGTATTTTCCAGTGTGCTGCCAGTGTTCCCAGTGCGCGGGCAGACACTGTACAGCGTGGCCAGTGCCTCCCAGTGCGCTGTAAGACACTGGGCCACTGGGTACAGTATTCCCAGCGTCGTTCAGCGCACTGGGCGGCACTGGCCACGCTGTACAGTTTGTCCCAGTGCCTCCCAGCGCGCTGCAGTACACTGGCGCACACTGTACAGCGTTTTCAGTGCCACCCAGTGCGCTGAAAGGCACTGGGAGGCACTGGAAACGCTGTTTTTTCCGATAGGGAAGCTACAAATATTCAAGCGCCTAATGCTCTATTGCATTACGATTGTATCCTAGGCGGGCGAGCTGCCGGGCTTCTTCGGCGGGCTGAAGGTAGAGCGCAACGTCGAGGTTATTCTCGTCACTGACGGCCGGCAACACGGCGTCCAGCGTCGTTGAGGGGCTTCCGTGAACTAGTTTGAACGGCGTCATATGTGCGCCGTTTAACTTCATGTTATGTGCGGAAGATATTACGGCGTCCCATGTCATGTGTTTGACGTACAGTACATTGCCAGCATGTCGGCGAGGGTTTCATTTAGCCGCTCGGTGAGGTCATTCGCCTGCGGGTGATGTCCGTCGGTCACTTGTGTGGCTCTATTTCAAGATGGTTTGCGTTAGCTCTGCCGTAAAAGCCATACCTCTGTCGGTGACGAGGACTATTGGAGCGCCGCGATGCAGGAGGACGTTCTCAACAGGGCATGTATAACTGTCTGAAGGGAGAAAAGAAAGTTCCAACATCGTCGATAAGCCATCGGCTCCGCCGATGTCAGCTGAAGCACGGCAGAATGACGGCATGCTCGGCCCAATGGTGCCGGTGAAAACCATCGGCTCGGCCGATGTCGGCGAAAGTACGGCAAAACGGCGGCTAACTCGGCCCAATGTTGCCGGTGAAAGCTATCGGCTAATCCGATATCGGCGGAAGAATAGCAAAGTGCCGGCAAACTCGGCCCAATGTTGCCGGTGAAAGAAATCGGCTAAGCCGATAACGGCGGAAAGAGGGCGGAACGCCGGAAAACTCGGCCCAATGTAGCCGGTGAAAGCCCAACATCGGCTGAAAGGCGGCATAGTCGGCCCCATTTTGCAGACGAAAGTCAACGGCTCCGCCGATACCGGCGCCAGGCTGGCAATGCTTGCCCGTGGTGGGGCCGCGCATAGCCGCCGTAAAACCAATATCGGCCCGACGTTGTGTGCGGCCTGGGACGCGCGCGGATTTGTCCGGCCGCGGAACGCAGTCACTATGATCGGCGAACATGTTACGGGGCCAAAAAATAACGTAACATCGCGTATCAAGTAGTCACACGACTAAAATCACGTAACAAATCGCGTGACAAGAAATGTAAAACTAGTCCTGTGGCTAAAATACGTAACATTTCGTAACAGGTAGTCACTTGACTAAGATCACGTAAGATCTAGTCACGTGACTGAAACTACGAAACAGCACGTAACAACTACTCACGTGATTAAAAATCCCGTAACAACAAGTAACATTCAGTCGCGTCTCTGAAATCACGTTATATTTAGTCATGTGACTAAAAAACACGTAACATCTAATCTCGTGAGAAAAACCACGTAACATCAGAAAACAGCCAGTCAGACACATGTTAAGCCAAAATTACGTAAAAGGCAGTCACGTGAATAAGAGCACGTAACATAACGCAACAACTAGTCCCGCAACAACTAATCACGGGACATCTTCCCGCTAAAACCACGTAACATCAACTGACGTGGCATGTTTCCGCCAAAACCACGTAACAGCTATAGGCACGTGACTAAAATCACTTTGCATCGCGTAACGCATTCATGTGACTAAAAATCACGTAACATCAGGTGACAGCTAGTCAAATGACTAAAATTACGTAACAAACATCACGTAACAGCTAGTCAGGTGACTAAAATAGCAATAAACGGTCGCGTGATATGTTCCCGCCAAGAACCACTTAATAGCGAGTCACGTGATTAAAATCAATACATCACATAACAGCTAGCACGTGACACGTTCCTGCCAAAACCGCGTGACACGTGCGTAGGCAGTCTGGGGAATCGGCCGAAAAAAACGAGAAACAAAAGGGGCGCTTGCCTTGTGTAGTTCTTCTTTTTTGTCTTCCGTTTTTTCGCGCTGTTTATTAGTATGAACCGGCCGATACTGGAGTAGGATAGCCAAGCCTTACCATAGTTAGTATTAACAGTAAAGACTTAGCATGTCTGGCAAAAGCTTCACATCACTAGCAAAAACCTAAAAACATGATAGTTCGAACGCTGTTGGTACCAGCGTTGCGCCACACTCTAAGCCGAAATCGGGCAAAGTTGGGCTAACCGCAGTCGTTAAACCAACGGATGAACGGTTCGTTCAAAAGGGAGTAAATGCGAGACAGTGCGCGTCGTGGGCAAAAGCCCGGCAAGAAAGGGACCAACGGGGTGCGTAACTGCGCGCCGATTGTCTGCTGCCGCGCTGCACTTCTCGGCCCTGTCTGCTAGCACGATTACAACAAATACAAGCTGTATGAGAGTCAAGTTCAAATCGCGCCGGCGCACACAGCGAGAGAGCGCGCTAACCCACGTTTCTTCCCTATCGAGCTGCCGGACCCAAACAATTGCAAGCCTTCGAGCCAGGACACCGCGAATAACTCGCTTCAATGTGCCGAATTAGGAAGAACTACGACGAACACTGCCAGCGCTAACAAAAGTAAGGCGTTGGTCAGCGGTTGTATTCCCGCAGAGTCACCGGCTACAACTACGAATCGATGCAAAGTAGGCTTCGGTACGTCGTCCGCACCAAGCCGGCCGGCGGTGTGAGTGCGGTGCCGGTGCAGGTGGAAGAAACGTTGCGGAGAATTAGTTTCGCAGAGAATAATATCTTCTGTAATAAAGTACAGTTGAAACTGTGTCTTTCTCTCCATGCGACACAATAGATTACCTGCAGCTGATAATTCGAATTCGCTGACTCAAAGCGCGTGAAACATCCGGCGGGTTCGTGTTGCGGCTATACCGTACGCTATACCGTACAGCACTACATTGGAGGTCAAAATACTGTGCATATATATATATATATATATATATATATATATATATATATATATATATATATATATATATATATATATATATATATATATATATATACACACACACAGGTTGTTTCAAGAAATGTGTCCAACCTTCTAAAAAAATCTGGAAAATGCGATATTTCATTGCTGACTTCAGAATTGGTTTTTCTGTAGTGGCAGGGATTTTAAGATGGTTAAAGAAATTATTTGTGACTGTAATTAAAAAAGTTAAATTAATCAGCTTTTTAATTAGTTGAGTTACGTGGTTATGTCAAATGGGAGAATTGAAGTCCTCCATGCCAGAAACCCAACCCAACTTTGAGATTTCGAAAAAGTGGCATCTAGTAATAATTACGAAGTAAAGAAATTCAGCAAAATTGGCGAAACCTAAACAGAAACATGGAAGAACGCAACTACCATATTCTTCTGAGACGTCCAAAATGAGTGAATGACTTTTTCTGTAGCGCTAGGCATCTTAAGATTGTTAGAGACTTGACTTGAGACAGTAATTAAGAAAGTTAAATTAATTATTTTTTTATTTGTGGAGTTAGGTGACGGTGTCAAATTGGGGAAATGAAGTTCTTCGTGCCAGAAACCCATCCCAACATTGAGATTTCGAAAAAGCGGCCTCTAGTAATAATTACGAAGTAATGAAATTCAACCGAATTCGATGGCTTTCGCTGTTGAAAGCCGTTGCATTTTGTGGAATTTCATTATGCCACAACAATTACTAGAGGACGCTTTTTCGAAATCTCAAAGCTCGGATGGGTTCCTCGCATGAAGTACTTCAATTCTCCCATTTGACACAATCGCCTAACTCCCGTCATTAAAAAGTTAATTAACTTAACTTTCTTAATTACTCTTCTAAATGATGTCCTTAACTACCTGAAGATTCCTGCCGCTACAGAAAAAGCAATTCTGAAAGCCCCGAGCAAATATCGCATTTTCGTAATTTTTTGAGAAGGTTGGACACATTTCTTGAAACAACCTGTATATATATATATATATATATATATAGGGAATGAAGAAAGAAACTACGACTTTCGTTGGTTTGGCACTGTATATTTTCACTAACGTTTCGTCTGGTGGACCAGACTTTGTCAAAGTCAAAGTCTGGTCCACCAGACGAAACGTTAGTGAAAATATACAGTGCCAAACCAACGAAAGTCGTAGTTTCTTTCTTCATTCCTTATTCTATCGGGGTCCGCGTGATTCTTTTCCCACTACTATATATATATATATATATATATATATATATATATATATATATATATATATATATATATATATATATAGCCGATGGTTGGTTTTCGGCTGTGTAGTGCGGGCGGTCGGTTCGTGTGGTGTTTTAGATTGCAATGGTTGTGTGTGGTTGTATGTTTGTGCACGTGCCGCAAATACTGCATCATTCAATGCTGATTTAGTTGGAAATACCAAAAATTACGCAGACATAGCGAAGAATCGACATTTTTTTTTTTTGATTTAGTCCAGAGGGTTCAACCGTTAGTCCATCTGAAGCATTCTACGAGGACCAGCATTTAAACCAACTGGAGTAAGTGCTAGAGAGTAAAAGTTGAACCCCTGTAGTTACTCTCGCAGTTGGTCCAAAAATGGTTCAACGTCTGTGGCAGCCCATTTAGTCCCATGAAGGAACAATATACCCCCTTTTAGTCCTTTTCGGCTTAGAGTGCAGGTGAGAGCTGCGCTTTTTTGGTTGTTGTTGTCTTGTTTGTACTGGCCGCGATGGCGCGTTTTCAATGTACCACTTTGAAGAAATCTGCATACAGCATATATCCACCGTGGCAACGAGGTGGATTTCTGGGTCGTGTATACAACAGTCTATTCGCGTTTATTGTAGTTTCAAAAACACTAGAAGAAACGCGAGATTGGGCTCTGTAGCTTGTCAATTGCTTAAGAAACTAATTTTTTTGCAGCGCATTTCATTGTGAGCTTGAGAAACGAAAGGGATGTGGTTCAAACTAAATCCCCTTAAATAAAATGCTTTAAAGAAGAAGGTTACTGAACATTAATTAGTTTTTAAACAAATGCGTAGCTGTACTTATGCCGCTTATTCAGCTGTATAAGACGAAGTCTCTGTCAGCGACTATAAGACGTGGCTTGGCGCCTTCACCCAATATCGTGCAATATCGTGGGCTTGTTAAGTGACGCGATTAAAAATGGAAAATGATTCCTGAGCATGCAGATTCTGGAACAAGTGACTATCATAGTTTAAGATGGTAGTATTTCTCAAAATTAGCTTCAGCGATTCAAAACACTAGAGCGACCCAAGGCATTCTCGCCAACTTCAAGAGGAACCAGAGGAGATCCATGGCAGTACGATCGGATGAAAAATATTGAAGGGGCCGGAGACGAGAGGAAGGGCAGGACGCCCTTTCCAGATTCTGTCGTCTCGATGAAGGAACGAGCCACTGTGATACAAAACTGCCGATTCACTGTTGAGCACTCGCCCGCTCGCCGTATGCGTTGTCGTTATCAGTCGGTGATTGCCGGTTTCGCGCTCGGTGGTGAAAGCCGATATCGTCGTCTATCTTTGTGGGCGCTACGCTGTCGGCGTCATCGCGCGTATTTTGAATCTTTAAGGTCTGTACGCCACGTGGTGGGAAAAACGGTGAACTAAAAGCGATGTCCCGAATTGCTGGGTATGCATGTCGCATTGCTCTTGAAAACCGCCTTTATAGTGGCGATTAAACTTGGAATAAATTAGTAACATATTATTGCGATAGGAATTATATGGGCACTCTCGGCTGATTTTTGCCGTCGCTGTCTGTCAACGCCCTCATGTCCCGGATATGTATATGTATGTATATATATATATATATATAAAAGTCACAAAGAAAAAAATTGGCCGCTTATCTGCGTGCTTCGCTGCAAATGTCGTCTAAAGACGATAGAAGAGGCGCTGCGTGAGATATGAACGCCATCTGGCAATACGTCGGGAAACGTGAATGCTGTGTTGCGGGCTGGTAGTCCCGGCGCAGCAGCAGGCAAGACCGGCGGTGACCAACGCGACCGGCGGGGACGCCAGCCAGCCCGAACACGCGGTTTGGCGCGAAGCGCCGAAGCAGAAGAAACGTCCGCACTCAACGAGTACTCTCCATACACTCTTTTATATTCACGTCGCCTGGGTAAAGCAGGAATGCCAGAGCGGCGCCCCATGGCACTCGCACAGTGTAATACTGAACTGAAACCGAAACACAACAATGAGCTCGCGCAGAGGGCACGGAGGAAGCCAAGTTTCGGCGCAGTCGCATTTTCAGCGCAGCTTAAGAAACTAGGGTCTCTAGAATTACGTATCTATGTATTTTCTATTAAAGGAACACACCACCTAATACTTACCTAGTGATGTTGCGCCTCAGATATGCGTAATGTTTGCTTTTTGATCAACCATGTACACAAGTATGAACCTAGTGAGCCGTTCACGATGGCTGGCCCTTGTGCAAGTGGTTCAACTTTGGCCGAGTGGCTGAATCGAGGGACGTGCCGACAAACAGAAAGACAGACAGAAAGACAGACCAAAATTTCTGCGTTTAAGTTCCCCAAGAAAGACTATCGTCTTTAATAAAGCAGAACCCGACGGACAACTCTGTCACACGCCATGTATGCGCTGGCGAAATAACGGCGAGCTCTTTTATATACACTATGTACCGCTGGTGGTAAGCAAATCTCGGAGGAGCGGGAGCGCGTTTTATATCACGCAACCCTCTAAATTTTCTTTCATTTCGAATACTGCCCTTGAGACTCGCACGACAAAGTGGCCATTTTCTGTACCCACTCGGGATGTGGAAGGAAAAAAATATTACACCATCTCCCGCTAAAGGGGACCATGAGTAGATGCGAAGCCGGAGCACTTGCACGATCGCGTTCCGTTGGCGTTCGTTGGGCATGCTACCGAGCTCGCGTCGTGGAACTCGAAGAGCGACGCTACGCGCGTGGTATCTTCCATCTAGCCTGGCCGTTAATTCTCACAGGGCGAGCGGGGAACGCGGTCGACAGGCGGGCGAGAGGGGGCAGCGTAGGAGAGGAGAGAGAAGCGGAGGGGACGCGCATGCGCTCGAGCTCATCGCGGCATTGCGCCGGAGAGAATTTCGGCATGTCTAGCCCGCGTTTCAGAGGAAGAGTGGACAGGAGGAGGGGAGAGGGGTATGAGAAAGGGGAGGGGATAGGGGAAGGGGAGAGGGTAGATTACAGGGGGAATGGTGAGGGGCAGTGGAGAGGAGGTGTGTGGAGAGGGTATGCGCATGCGCAGTAAGGGTGGTCACGCCGCACACCACCACCGGATTGAGCTCCGCCTTAAGATACTTCGCATCTAAAAGACAAAGAACACCGGGCACACCTTGCATCAGACGCCCCTGTGGCAGGAGACGCAGAGGGTCACTCCACGCGCCGCAGTTTAAAAGAAGAAGAAATATCTAAGGGCACAAGGAGCACTGATTTTTGGGCTAGTTGGTTTTCCACCACCGATACTTAAGCGTGCACAAACAAGGACAAAGGGAAGTGTCGTCACCTCCCTTTGTACTTGTTTGTGCGTGCTTAAGTATCGGTGATCTAAGAACGTCTAAATTCTAAATTTCCCGACTTATATTAACCGCCGGTTTCATGGCCAATCCCCCGTAGTGGGTAAGAGCCAAGAATTCAGGATCAAGCAAGCAAGCAAGCAAGCGTCTGATTCTCTATTGTCGGCACTTGTAGCGTGTTGCTCAAGCACATAGGCGTAACAACTGTGACAGTTGTTAGTTCACGCTTGCCCTGTGCATGCCCGTGCGTTCATGTAGGGCGTCCTTCTTTGTGATTCAGCGGCACGCTGCAAGTATCGAGCTGCTTCTGGTTCTTCGTGTGACATTTCGTTTTGTTGCTATCGCATTCATTGCTTCGCCCTTGCGGCGAAAATGTGACTTTTGTTGTGTTTTTCTTATGACTATCTTTTTCATGTTACGGGTTAGTATTGCTCAACCCGGTAGTATTGTGGCCATAGCGATGCACTTATAAGTGTTCCGGTGCCCGCAAGAACAACTCTGTCCCGACCGCATTTTATCGAAAACTTGAACTGTGCAGCGCACAAGGTGCCAGTACAGTTCATGCGGTGGTTCAATGATAGGAGTGATGTTATCTTTGAGGTTTCGAAGCTAACCTGAATGCAATATCCAGATAATAGCTTTAGGTGTGACTACACCGCACTGCTCAGAAATATTGCTGGTATTGGGGCACCAAAACAGCATGTAAAAGAATACGCGTAGCAAGCAATAAAACTAAATCTGGCAGCAACTACAATAAATGTTGGGCGATACTTGTTTCTTGCTAACGATTTCAAATTGGGGAAACACAGCTAACCTGAAAAGTGTACTCATATTTGTGTCCCCCAAAATAGTTTCGGGATAGCTGGCTCTTTCCCAAAGAAGAAAAAAGTTGTATAGCTGGTAAATTTAAGGCCGAACCATATAGAGCGTTTTTGCCGGCGTTTTCCCGGCGTTTCGTACGCCGGCGTCCCTCGATGTCGACGCTACCGGTGGCGGTGGCCGAAACGTCCACCTCTGGACGGTCCAGACATCACGGGCGGCAGCGTCGACGCCGGAAGCAGTTCGATGGACGCAGGACCAATCAGCGTGCGGCTGGCAGCGACTTCCGCTACGTAACGGCGTCGTCGATGCTGCCAAAATGGCTGCCGCCCGCCTCGTATCTAATAAGTCGTCGCCGTGCACTGTGTGGCCCTTAAGTTCTCAACTGATGCTTGTATTTGACTTAGCTTGTTCCCTAGAAGCTTCGACAGCAAAGTTCTCGTGATATCTTTGAACTCTTTCCGAGAGCCGTACTCAAGTTCATCGGTAGGCTTAGCAGGAATGAGTGTATTGGCCGAATACGTGGCCTCAAAGATGTACGGAAGCTTCAAGCTCAGAGGCCATATATTACAAGTTCATGGTTCTTCCTAATGCCAATAGCTGGCGCTACAAGTCAAATTAAAAAAAAAGACTTTTCGGTGGCACTGTGACTCGTTTTTTTGCACCACAGAACTGCAAATGAGACATAAAAGCTATAATCAGGAGTATATCTTGTTGGTCCATTGACAGAAACTGTACACTGCTTTACGAGGTGTCAGGTTCATTCCCTCTGGTCACAATGTGCGACGCTGAGTTAACGCTCTTCATATGGTTTGCCGCCCTCTCTGACGGCGTTGATGCGACGACGCCGAGGGACGCAACGTCAGAAAACGCTTGCAAAAACGCTGTATATGGTTCGGCCTTTAGACAGTTACAGTAGTGTCACGAGGAAAAAAAAAATATTTCAGACTTTTTTCTAAGGTGCTGCCACTGTGTTGAGTGGACTACATTCTTCACGTAACCCCTCTCGACCATTTTGTTTAGAAGTATTGTGCATACTCGGAGTGTGAACAGACTTATGTAGCCCTCCGTCGCTCTTTTGGACGCGTATTTACACAGGCACCATAAAGAATTTTAGCATCATATTTGGTTGCTGCGCCCTTTTCTGTTACGGCGAAAGTCTTATATGACTCACGAGGCAAAAAATCTGACGTCCGGCTGCCATTGTCAAGGCCCAATTAGTCACGTGACGGCGGCACGGTACACGTCGTGGAAAACCTACACAGAGACGGCGTCGCCGGTGTGTGTATAAGAAAAGGGCCGTCGTCTTTAGCTGCTGCATACTCGGTCACTGGTCGTGCAGTTCTAAGGTGGCATGCGGCGTCGCCGGTGTGTGTAAAAGAAAAGGGCCGTCTTTTTTAGCTGCTGCATGCTCGGTCGCTGGTCGCGCGGTTCACTGGTCGGCAGCGTATGAAAGAAGCGGCTGCTTGTTGACATGGGTGTTCAATTGTACAATATTGCTTTCGCATTCACAACTCATAAGAAGTGCACAAATGCTCCCAATTTCTTTTTTAAAGACGATAGTCATTCTTGGGGAACTTAAACGCATAAGTTTTGGTCTGTCTTTCTGTCTGTCTTTCTGTTTGTCGGCACGTCCCTCGATTCAGCCACTCGGCCAAAGTTGAACCACTTGCCCAAGGGCCAGCCATCGTGAACGGCTGACTAGGTTCATACTTGTGTACAGTGTTGATCAAAAAGCAAACATTACGCATATCTGAGGCGCAACATCACTAGGTAAGTACTAGGTGGTGTTTTCCTTTAATAGAAAATACATAGATAGGTAATTCTAGAGACCCTAGTTTCTTAAGCTGCGCTGAAAATGCGACTGCGCCGAAACTTGGCTTCCTCCGTGCCCTCTGCGCGAGCTCATTGTTGTGTTTCGGTTTCAGTTCAGTATTACACTGTGCGAGTGCCATGGGGCGCCGCTCTGGCATTCCTGCTTTACCCAGGCGACGTGAATATAAAAGAGTGTATGGAGAGTACTCGTTGACTGCGGACGTTTCTTCTGCTTCGGCGCTTCGCGCCAAACCGCGTGTTTGGGCTGGCTGGCGTCCCCGCCGGTCGCGTTGGTCACCGCCGGTCTTCGCCTGCTGCTGCGCCGGGACTACCAGCCCGCAACACAGCATTCACGTTTCCCGACGTATTGCCAGATGGCGTTCATATCTCACGCAGCGCCTCTTCTATCGTCTTTAGACGACATTTGCAGCGAAGCACGCAGATACGCGGCCAATTTTTAAATGCGAAGCATTTCTTAGCGAACGTCTGCGACTTTGAGCGTATCTATCTATCTATCTATCTATCTATCTATCTATCTATCTATCTATCTATCTATCTATCTATCTATCTATCTATCTATCTATCTATCTATCTATCTATCTAGCCGCCTACGACTTTGTGCTCTCCTGGCCGTTTCGTTAATCGGATGTAAACCAAAATTGGTGTGTCATAACATGGCCTTATTGCGAATCATAAATGACAGGTCGTATCATGAAAATCATGACACGCATGTCATGAACAGCATGATTTACATTCAACGGCCTTTGGGCTCCCTGGCCGTTCCGTTAATCGGATGTGTACCGAAATTGGTGTGTCATAACATGGCCTTATCACGAACCTAAATGACAGGTCATATCATGAAAATCATGACACGCATGTCATGAACAGCATGATTTACATTCCACGGCCTTTGGGCTCTTGCGGCCGCTCCGTTAATTTGATATATACCAAAATTGGTACGGCGTGACAAGAGTTCATGAGGAAAATAATGACAGGTCCTAACATGCAAATCATGACGCGCATGTCATGTGCAGCATGATTTACATGACATGGTCTCGGGGCACTCGCGGCCGTTTAAATGAAGGGATACATACGGAAACTGGTATGACGAGACATTTCTGTATGGCGAACATAACTGACACGTGGGAACATGAAAATCATGACATGCATGTCATGAATGACATGATTTACATGCCACGCTCATGGCGCACTCGCGGCCGTTTCGCTAGATTGATATACACCAAAATTGGTACTGTGCGATGTGACTTTATGAAGAACATGAATAACAGGTGGTAGCGTGAAAACCATGACATCCATGACACGTATGTCATAATTTACATGCCACGCTCATGGTGCATTCGCGTCCGTTTCGCTTGCGTGATATACACCGAAATTGGTGTTACACGACACGACAGTATGACGAACGTAAGTGCGACGTGGTAGCATGAAAATCGTGACATGCAAGTCATGTACGACCTGATTTACATGCCACGCTCGTGATGCGCTAGCGGCAGTTTCAGTAGATTGATATGCACCAAAATTGGTATTGCGCGATGTGACTGTATGAAGAACATGAATGCCAGTTGCCAAGATGAAAACCATGACATGCATGTCATGTATGTCATGATTTAATTGCCACGCTCATGATGCATTCGCGGCTGCTTCGCTAGCTCGATGTACACCAAAATTGGTATTGTGCGAAGCGACTGCATGACGTAGGTAAATGAGACGAAATCATGACATGCATGACATGCACGACATGATTTACATGTCATGCTCATGACGCACTCGTGCCGTTTCGCTAGATTGATATGCACCAAAATTGGTATTGCGCGATGTGACTGTATGAAGAACATGAATAACAGGTGGTAACATCAAAACTATGACATGCATGCCATGTATGTCATGACTTACATGCCACGCTCATGGTGCATTCGCGGACGTTTCGATAGCTTGATATACACCAAAACTGGTATTGCGCGATGAGACTGTATGATGAACATTAGTGACAGGTGGTAACATGAAAAACCATAATATTCATGTCATGTATGGCATGATTTACATACTCTACTTATGGTGAACTCGCGGCCATTTCGCTCCTTTGATATACACCAAAAGTGGTATTGCGCGATGTGACTGTATGACTAACATAAATAAGAGGTCTTAACATGCGAATCATGCTATGCATGTCATGTACGGTATGATTTACATGCCACTGTCATGGTGCGCTTCCGGCCGTTTTCTTAACGTGATATATGCCGAAATTGGTATGGCATGACACGAGTACGTGATGAACATAAACGACAGGTCATGCATTTATATACCAGAATATGCATTTCATTGGCATGGTGTACACTAGATTGTGCATGCATGCGTGCATAGCAATCATGTGATATATGGTGGACTAGATTCCATGGCATGAATGATTTCATTTGGCTCAAAGACAAACAAGGCGATGTATGCAGCTCTTTGCTGGCTGCTTCGCATTACATCGATTCCCACAGTGCGTGGGGTCTGCCGAATTTTTTTCTTGCATTTCTGCGGCAAGAAAACCGAGAGCGACGTTTGGCGGAGCCACATAGAATTGGTCACGAGAACTCTGCGCACTCGCAGAACAGTTTGTGCGAGGTATACTCCGTTTCTTACATAAGGCGCAATGCTATGGAAGCTAGCGAGTCTTCTTGCACTAGATACCTTCGCCCCAAGACATAGTTTAATGATTTCATCACCCATAATGTGACATTTTTTCGCCTTTTTAGAGTGTATATTAAAATAAGATGCTTTGTGTCACAGAAATAAGCAAACCTAGTTATTTATACCGTCATCAAGCGGCTGTTCTGGATCGCTTAATGTCTCTTTATTTTCGTATCGTGGCATCTGTGATAAGTACCGGTAACGCGCAGCCATGGTCAGTCGCGGAAACCATATATACTACGAGGGAATGCAAGCGCGAGACACCCGTACTTACACATTTCGCTGGCCGGACTTCTTGCACAATTTCAACAGCGTTGCACCTGATGTATGAAGTGGTGTATAGTTTGTGCCGTAACATACGCGCACTATGCTGGATAGCGCCAAGTCCTGCCTGCCTTTCCTCGCTTCGACTTTCGAAAAAGTCGGTATAGATTTGCTCGGCCCTTTCCCCAGATCTTCCATCAGACGCCACTGGATTATCGTCTGCATGGATTATCTAACACGTTACACTGAGAAGATGGCACTTGCTTCAGCCACCTCATCTGATGTGTCGTGGTTCCTACTGCATTTGAATATCCTTCGCCACTATGGTCCCTGTGTTGTAATAAGTGATCGCGACTGCAGTTCACCGCTGACGTCGAAGAAGTACTGGGGCTCTGTCGGTAACATTATCGGTATTCCACGCCTTACTACCGGCAAACCAATAGGCTAACTGAGCACACCAATCGTGCCGTGATCCACATGCTTTTTTTCTTTGTCTCAGCGGGCAATGAGTACTGGGATGCCGCACTACCTTTCATAACGTATCCCTTAACACCGCCAAACTCGAAGTCATAGGTCATCTTCTTTTCCCCTCTAAGCTCGCCGTCTTCAAGCTTTCCTCGACGCCGTACTTCCTTTCCTGACTAACGACAACGCAAATGTCGCGCAGACCTTGTCTCGCGCCGAGGAAGGACGTCGACTGGCCCGGCTCAGAACTCTCTCGTCCCATTCCGTGCTAATGCTCGTTACGACGCAAGATATCTGTGAGCCACCTTTGCGACAGGGCATCTCATCTGGTTGTGGACACGACTAAGGAAGCAGATACTTTGCCAAAAGCTTCTTGCTAAGTACACCGGTCCATTCGTCAATATCAGAGGTTTGAGTGACCTCGCCAACGGCTTCGCAACAGAGACAGCTTGCAACCGCTGTTCCCACAAGACGCTACTTGTCCATGTTGCACGGCTGAAGCCTTACACTCAGCGAGCCCTCTGACTTGCTCAGTGATCTTCGTCTGGCTCCGAGGAAACTGTAACGCGGCGCGGAAAGAGCGCGAAAGAAGAACGAAGAACGGGCGCGAGGAATTTGGGGATCAGTTGCATCTGAATGTCCCTTGTCGTCATAGTTTCAAACTCTGTCTAGAATTGGTAGGGACAGCGTGCATACTTTAAGGCCTCTCACATGAATAATATAGCGATGGCTTGTAGAAGATTATCGAATTAAGCATAAAATAATGTTAATCCATATATATATATAGGGCGTCCCAGCTATCCAGCGGCACGATTAAAAAAAAGCAGGCATGATTTTAAAAAACAAACGTCGTTAAGCGAGGTACACCTAGCGCATATTGTTCCCAGCATACTGTGGTAGCCACTACCAATTCTTACATTATTGAGGTTTATTAATTAGTCCTAATTATATTTCTAACTAGACAAGTAGTAGACTAATCACAAAAATGTCAATGGGGCATATGTAGGCATGTTTAAATGACATCTAACTGCGCTATTTTCAAAGACTTACTATTTGTGTGCTCACTTCTTTTTTGGTTAATAATGAAAGCCTGCGAAATCTTAAAAGCGACACGTGGATAGAATGCAGTGTGCCTCAGGAAGCAGCGCCCTCAAAAGTCTGATTGTGAGGTATCAAGTAAAAAAAAGTGTACGGATCGCCCTATCTACACTCCCCAGCCAAAGAGACGCACCGATTTTGTCGTTAGTCAGCCATAATCTGAACAGTGCTTCGGCCGCGTTATCGATAAGAACAGCCATCCGTGGGGTACAGATCATGATAGTGGCGTACAACCGAGTGCAAGGAATCGCTGCAAAACTGCGGCGCGTGTTGTCGACGCTCGACTTGTACCCTTGCCACAGTGCGGAACGCTGTCTCTGGCAACCGACAAAAGGAGAAGCGGTTGCTTGCATTAAGCTTATTCGAGGACGCTGCTTTCTTTTTTAGTGGGAGCATAGTCGCGTGTTATTTTTCATATTTATCGGGCTTTCTTTATCAGCGCGAAAAAATAAGCACGTAATTAGAACGTTGTTGAACATATCGCAGTTAAATGTCACATGAGCATGCCACATATGCCTCATCGACATTTTAAGGATTAGGTGAGTACTTGTGGAGTTAGCAACATAATTAGGAATAATTAACGAGACATCATTAACGAAGAAATTAGTAATAGCTACTACGGTATACTGGGAACAATATACACTAGGCATGCTTCGCGTAACAACGTTCTTCTTTTTTAAAATCGTGCTTCGCGATAGCTGGGACACCCTGTGCAGTCGTGAGAGTCTTGCTAGCACGCCTGACGCTGTGGGGTAAATGTCACAGTGTCTTCTTGTCGCGCCTTTCATCTCGGTTCAAACCCTCCTTGTCAATGTGCTTCTGTCCATAAATGATCTCTGGCGCTCTGTAGAGCATTCGAGTGATGTGTATATGCATTATAATGATATGATAGGCTCAAGAAAGCCAATGCATGCATAACCGAACAGAAAGTTTTTGTTTTTTCTAAAGAATAGCAAAATGAACTGTACACATTTTGGACTAAATCGTTAGCGGCCTCCTACAAGACGGGCTGATTTTATCCAAAACTCTCGCATAACGAACACGTTCGTTGCGTTCTATTTAAAGTTACCTATCACGGCAAAAGGCTTCTTCGCAAAAGGCGATGCGCACGGCGCCCGATTACGCTATCTCGTTCTACTCTTGAAGGCGAAGGTCAAGCATACTCCAAGTTTTAATCTCTTCTGATAAGGTTGTGCGCATTACACAAGTAGTCGAGTAAGTCCTAGAGCTAACCCAAGGAGCAGCGACAACGCTGGAATACTTTACAAACATACAACAGACGTGTTTCGCTGAAGATTACGTTAATCGACAACCGCTGACTACTTGAGCTTGTCGTTGTCGTTGAATCGTGAGTGTAGCTCGCTCTCTGAGTATTAGTTTGTCTTTCTGAACACAGGCCCATTACATAGTTTCGTCATTGCCAGTGTGATTGCCACCACCTTCAGCGTCACCACCACGTGAGAATAGAGAAGAAAGGTACCGCATTAGGGTTAGCATTTGGGTTGGTTGGTTCATGATTACGAGTGGAAAACGGAGCTGAAGAAGACGGGACAACAAAGGACACACACAGACCACGGCGCTAACAGAACGTGTTTATTCTTCCAGTCAGCATATGTATATATATATATATATATATGAAAGAAAAGTAGTCACAGTGAAAAACATTAAAACATTTATTCTGAGCTTTCGGCCGGGGACCGGCCTTTATCAAAGAATGCATTCGTACATGGCGTACGCGTTTATGTACAGATTTTGTCAATACATAGATGTACACACTAAACAAATTCTGACCCATAAGGGTGTAAATCGGCTTGTCGCCAGACGAACACCCTTTGCCACCTATTGGGTGTTCGAAAAAGGGTGCTAAGAAAGGGTGCAGAGCTCAGCACCCTTAAAAAAGGGTGCACAGCATAAAATTTTAAAGGGTGTAATGGTTGCACCCTTTATAAAGGGTGCTATCGTGCCATAACACCCTTTATAATGGGTGCTGGAAGGGTGCTCCACACAGATGTACCAGTGGAGCAAAAACCTAGGATTGATGCCAGAGATCGCCACGAATGTAGAATGCTCTATACTCTGTAGACAATGTCGCGCGACAGGCCACATATCAGCTAACACTTGAACGGATGTACAATGTCGTCCATTCTACTTTGAACATCAGGGCACGGTGCGGCCAGCACTCGACGCAGTGACTCTCGCAGGCGCTTAGGAAACTTGCGCAGAAGCACAGTGACAGCTGTAGGTGGGGCCTCCGCAGCATCGTCTTCTAAAGCGCCACGGCTCTGCCAAATTGTGGTTCTGCAGTGAAACTAACCTCACTCTTGCTATGTGTACGCAAATCGAGAATCCCGCACGGTTCTCTAGAAGTGCAGCTACTGTGCCTTGTTTTGTCCAGGTTTCCCTCCTCATGTTTTCTCTCTTTGCTGCACTGGATAGAACGAGCCGCACTTGCTGCACTTCTTGAGAACCGTGCTGGATTTTCCATAAGCGTGGGCTATAGCAAGAGCAAAGTTAGCTTCACCGCAAAGGAAGCGTTATTTTGTGGAGCCGCCGTTCTCGGGTGGTGCAGCGAAGGTCCCACTTACAGCTGTCACTACGTTTGCGCGCTAGTTACCTAAGCGTTCTTGAGAAGCACTCTGCGGAGTGCCGGTGCATGCACGGCACAGTGTTCAAGATGCAAATGGACAATACTGAATATATACACCTTTTAAAACAAGCTATACTCTAAAAAAATACATGTGTGCTTCCATATCCATGTACTTCATCACAAACTGCGTAAATGGTCCATAGATACCCATTTTTGGACCACAATGCACGGCATCAATCCAAGGCCCCTTCCTGCACACATGCATGCCCAAGGGATGGATGCTTGGTCACCATCCAGACATGCATGCCTGCAAATTAAAGATTCATTAGGTACGAATACTGGTGACCATTTCAACAGTCATACATCTTTAAAATGCAAGCAGCTAATATGCACTATATACAGCACCTGACCACATTCAGCGCATTTGAAACATGCGTGGCAGAAGTGGGCTTTTATGCATATGAGAGTGCGGATTATTTAGGCCCCAAGAAAAATTTATGAAAAATGAAATAATTAACGCGATGCAAATACAGTCACGAGAACTATTTTATTGTACACAGCATACAGCTGAAGAAGGTTGGTAATTGTAAATATGGGCTGTGATCTACAGCACCTATTGCAACGGGGAGATCAGTTTTTTGAGTCAGGGTCAAACTTCTGTTGTCTTAACTTTTTCTGGTGACTACACATTTTGTTTTGTTCTGACTTATAATATCTCAAACGTAAAAGACCAATAGCATTTCCATATGCTTTCCATAGTCTCACTAACTGTTGCCTTCCTTCATATGTATTACAGAAATGGTTAGACAAAACAAAAGACATATCTGTAAATTACAGCTAACTCACATTCAACATGCCACAGCTGTGCCAACTTTGTTTAAAAGCCTCACGGCGACTACTGTAGGAGCACTGAAGGTAAGTTTAAGAAAAAGACGCTCCAACACTACAAGAGTATTGAAGAGCTTGTGTTCGTATTGACAATTGAAAAGCCAGTAGGCAGACATAACAGATGCCAGACCCTCCTCCGCATTCTGAACTATGAAGAGCTTCTCCCGGTCTACTCTGATGTGAAGGAAGTCTGCCTCCTCATTATTCTCTCCTCCAGAAAACACCAGGCAATGTGTCGCAGGAATGCACAGCTCCTGTTGAGGCAAGAAAAATATTGCGCCATCACCAACAGGCAATAAGAAATTTACTTTGATCTCTTCGCACATAGTCGCCCTTCATGAAGCTTCCGGCAGGTTATACATTACATTAAAGGGACACTAAAGAGCAAAACGATTTTTGCTCATACTAGTAAAGTACTCTTTCGCAATACCAAGAACACCACGCTTGCGGCGAAAAGATGCTTAGTAAGCGAGAAAAGGCGCAAAAAGAAAATGTGGGTGCCGACGCCACCTAGAAGCTTCCGCACCATTCGCCGTGACGTCACGTGTTTTGACGGCACCTACTACGGACTACGTAATTCCTAATGGGCAAAAAGGAAGTACATTGTACTCCAAGGGGACCATAACCTTAGAGGCAGACAACTGCTGAGAATATTAAATGAGTTGACTCCACTGATGTAAAGATTGTCCGACGCATTGACTCAAACCAACCCTGTTCTTTTCGTGAGATTTGGATTTCTATTTTTATTTCTTAATTGAAAGTCGTGAAAAATCTGGCGCTTCTGGCGGCAAAAAATAAACGATCCGATGAAGACGGCCACGTGGCCGTTGATTGCTGTACGCGGTCGACGGTTTTTTTTTTGTTAGTATTGAAATATTGTTCGTTTCTTTATATTAAAAGGTATTGCTCCATAATAATGTACATATAGGCCTGCGTTAGTACTATGCATTAAAGTGGCGCTGTCTTTGCGTGACGTAATGATCCCATGCTCGTCAGCGCGTCTTGAGCAACTTTTCAGCGTGCTCATGCAACCGTGCACGCAGTTTCCAAGTCGCTAAGATTTTGGAGCGACACATTTTTGCTACCTACACCTCGTCTCAGAAATGACGCGTGCTGCTACTCAGCGCGGCCGCGCATATGCGTAGTGACGTTTTCGATAACTTGGCTTGGCTCGTGCATCGAGAGAGTAACGACGCCGGGATAAGCCACCCATGACATAGGCGCAGGCAACCTTGGACGCATGCGCACACAACGCGGTACAAATACAGGGAAGGTGTTTAATGCCACATCATCTCATTGTAACAACTTGTTATTTTGAAAAATAGTTGAAATAAAGCCATAAATAAAGGTGGTTAAGCATAGTTACAGGAACTCCTGTGAAAGCAGAACTATAGCTTTCACAAATCACGAAAAGGGCTGGTGGCATCGCTATCAATTCTAAGCGTTGCTGGACGAAAGCTGCATCCGTCTTTAGAGCCTTTCTGATCGAAAAATACTGCTTGTAAAATACCTACGTGCTTTTGGGATTAAACACTACAACAAACAGCAACAAACACTGCGAAGGGTGAGCTTTCTGTCGCTTCATAGAAAAATGGGTCGAGAAAAATCAGTTGTCGGTCCCTTTAACATACCAAGTATGGGGTACATTTGTTGAGCCAATGGCGCCAAAATACGTAAACACACTCTGAAATCCGTGACATCACGCGGGGAGATTTCAGCGCGAAATTTAAAAATGAAACCTTGAACTTGATTTTCTCTATCAATAAACCGATGATGGCGAAATTAACGAGCACAATTTATCGATCTAAACCGATTCATTGTTAATCTTTAGTGTCCCTTTATAGTAATGTAAAAAGCATGAACAATACGAATAGCAAATCCGACATTATGCACGCAATTCTGGGTTTGTACCCGATGTAAATTTTGAGACGACAGCCAGCAGTGCCCACGATCCTTCAGACGGCAGCTTTATTTCATAATAAATTTGTTGCATTCCATTTGCTCCAAGTTACATATGTGAGTAGGAGCGCTGAGAGCTTGGCAAGTTGTATGATTTCAACTCGGTGAAACTTCAACTTCAAATGACCAAGCTTCTGCCCTCGTGAGCCACATTGCTATTGCCACCTGTCGTGCAAGATTTTATGGCTTTTGCCTCAAAAAAGGCCTCCTGCCACTAGACGTCCTCAAACTGTTTGGATCTGTTATTCCTTCCCACGGCCATGTGAAGCGGCTTTGCAAGATCCTCAAGGCGGAGCTTTGGCGACAAGTACGTCTTTTTTATGACTTACTACGCGCGTTCTGTTCCATTCAGTATTCGAATTGGATGGCTGAGTTTCAAGATCTTTGTCGATTATCAGCCCAGACTACAGAATTTTGGTGGAGGTATATTTTGTTACTCTTTCTCAAAAGGAAACCGCTGAGTGTGAAGTCGGCGGACAACTTGGTGGTCCCGGGAAACGTGCCAATTTCTAACAATGTTGAACGTATGATAGCCTGTTTAAGCGCGCTGATTGTGCCATCTTCGAGGACGTATGTTCTTGCTACACCAATGTGCGGTACACTAACTACGCAACGCGGCATCGCACACAAACATGCATACACAGGATCACTGGCGTTTTCAAAGAGTAGCCTTGGAGCAGCGCCGAGCGGGAAACCACACCATGTGACCGAGGCAGAACAGCAGAGTAGCGATACTTGTGACTACAGTATAACAAATGCTACCATTTAAACTTTTCCAAACATTTCTGCCTCCTATTGGACAAAAAAGTATGTAAAAAATACCGAGGGTAAGCGAGTACAAGTACCTCGGAGTATGGGTAAATGAGGGGGATAGATATATGGAGGTACAAGAGAAAGCATCGGTAGCAAAGGGAAAGAGGAATGCTGCAATTATGAAGCACAGAGCTTTATGGGGGTACAATAGGTACGAGGTGCTTCGAGGGCTGTAGAAGGGTGTGATGGTCCCGGGGCTTACATTTGGGAACTCAGTGGTGTGCATGAAGTCAGAGGTACAATCAGGAATGGATGTGAATCAAAGGACGGTGGGCCGCCTCGCGTTGGGCGCTCACGGGAAGACGACAAATGAGGCTGTAAAGGGTGATATGGGATGGACAGGCTTTGAAGTGCGGGAAGCTCAGAGCAAAATGAGATTCGAAGAGAGGCTGAGGAAAATGAAGAAGAGTAGATGGGCAGAGAAGGTTTTCAGGTATTTGTATAGAAAAAGTGTTGACACGCAGTGGAGAAAAAGAACTAGGAGGCTCACCAGTAAATATACGGCTAGCAGTGCGGGCGATATGGCAACAAGGAGCATTAAGCGGAAGGTCAGAGAGGCGGAGAGGACTTATTGGATGGCAGCGATGGAAAAGAAGCCGGTTCTGAGTAACTACCGAAAGGGAAAAAGGGAAATAAGGAGGGAAAGGTTTTATGATAATTCAAGGGGAAGCGCTTTACTGTTTGAAGCAAGGTCGGGCTGCCTTAGAACGCGTAGTTATAAAGCGAGATTCAGTAACGAAGAAGAACAATGTACATGCTGCGGGGGAACTAAGGAAACGATGGAACATGTACTGATTGAATGTGGCGATATTCGCCCAGGTATACGTGTGGGCTCGAGTCTACATGAAGCCTTGGGCTTTAGGGACAACAATGGAAAGCTGAACATGTCCGCGATAGAAATAACTAAGAGACGGTTAGAGTATTGGTGGCAGAAAAGTAGAGATAAAGAACAAAAATAAATAATGGGGGAATAATAAGGTCATTCTGCCTTAAGAGGCAGAGAGATAGACCGTGAATTTGTAATTTTTTTGGTATAATAACATAGATTTAATCAATGTAGATAAGGTATTAGGCCAACATGAAACAAGGAAGCTTTTTTTCTTTTTTTTTTTCGAGCCTGGTGTCAGACATGTCACCGCCCCGTTACAAAGGGGACGCTCATAGCATCCATCCATCCATCCACCAAATAGTAGTGCCATTTTTGTGGGATTTGCTTGCCACGAGAGTTTCGGACTAAAGATGCTGTAGATGCAATGTATTCTGTTGAAATGGCGCTGTTGAGTGGGAGGCTTGTATTTCTGTACATTAAGAAATGTATGGTTTACGTGTACAGTCATGGACACGGAGGAAGGAAAGAACACAGGAGAGGGCATGCCCAGCTGGCGCGCTGACAGAAAAATGAGGTAAAAAAATGACGTCATAGCGGCCATATTTACTGGGCGCAATGGCGGCGTTGCTATGGTGACGTGGCACGCCGTGTTGTGCAGCATAGCTGGCGTACCGGCGGCGGCTTGAGCGCGTCCGGCCTCGTACCGAACCGTGGCGGATATCCATCATTTTTTTGTGCCGTGTTGTTCGCTACGCAGTGTTCAACCGGTGGTTATTGTACCTAGCAACATTTCTAAAACCTGCTGGTAGCCACGGGGCCTCAACAGTGCGTGGAACGAGCTCTTATCCACGTACCGTGCAGCGGATAAAGTAGATGAAGTACGTACTTGAAGCGCCTAGCGAAACCACCATTGCAGAACGGAGCCACTGATAGAACGGAACCACGACGAACGCCTTGCAGGTCAGGGACGGTAATGCAGTGTTCCTGCTTGTGCCAGTGGACGAAACATTCGCGCCCCGCAAGACGAAATGAGGACATCACATATGTAGATTCGTGTTCTATACGTTTGCAGTAAGAACTTGCTTGTGCGCATTAAAACACCTTTTCTGTTTTGCTTGCGATGCTCGCTTCTAGCAGTGTACTCTCGGCATTAGAGAAACCGCGTTCGAGTGTCATTCGCGCACCTGCACCGTGCACAAGGTCACCGGTCGCATAATGCTGACGCCAGTGAGCTTTTACGTGGAACAGGGGCACGGTGACCGGTCGCCGCGTGAGAAACGGAATGCAACCTTAGAAGGCGGCGCACGGTCGATCGCGTTTTCTGTAAAGTGCGTGAATATATGTCGTTAATACATTCACACCACACGCCGTAGTCAGCGTATCTAGTTCGCGGCGTTCTCTTGTGCTTGCCTCCTACAGCTCGCCACATTTCCCGGGCCAGTGCGTGGCCGCCTTGTTCAGTAAGTTAAAACGATTCCTCAAGCCATGACAAAAATACGTGTTTGGACTCGTAAACTTTCGTTGGTTTAGCCATGGATCTATATGCCGGAATGTATGCACGCACGTGAAGTATACGAGCTCTGTCGTTCATCGCCTAGCATTAAGTGCCGTGAGATGGTGCGGATTTTATTCGTACACTGTCGCTGCGTGAAGCTCGCATTGTGGCTGATAGCCTGAACAGAGGAAAACAAAGCAGCAGCATAAAACTAAAGCGTTTAAAATAATGGCTGCGGCTTAGCTCGGCTATATATAGGTTCGGTTATGCAAGCGAAAGCTATTTGTTTACTTGGTTCTGCTTGTTTACTCTCGTAGCCGAAGCACAGTTTGCCAACCGAACGATATGGCTAGTCGAACGTTCCGTGCTGCGTGCACTCACTACAGTCGTTTCGTCAGTTACGGAAGCCGTCACCGCAGTCGACGCGAGAAACACCAGGCTCCTAAACTGCCTAAACGCCTAAACCACCAACAGACGCTCGCGCGCTCCTCTGCTAGCACATGCGCGCGCTCCTTGCGTTTTCACCTCGGACGCTGAGGAAGGGCATTCAAGGGTAGACAGACGAGCTGGAAAACGCGTTCGCTGTAGGCTCGTGCGCAACTGCAACGCACGAAATGATTTCGCCAGCGGTATCGCGCTGGCCCAGCGTGTTGAATTCTGTTCAGTTGGTTTCGGATCGCCACGCAGCCCACGTGCCTTTCGAGCCGGGGAGAGCGACGTGCCTTCCACTGCGCTGTTCGCACGTAAACAAGAGAGGAGGGTCTGCCCAGTCAGTATGACCGACTTCCTACTTCACCGAGAGTGACGTCAGGGCCCCTCCTCAGCTCTTTCCTTCCTCCGTGGTCGTGGAAAAGCTTTTGTCGGCCACGTCAGGTGCAAACGAGGCCAACAGCTTTACGTGTGAAAGTCAAAATCCTGTTGTAGCTCCACAAGCTACGTATACAGACAATGGCTACTCAGCTAGTAGGGCTTGTAGCGCAACGCCTGGTCAGCATCGACCGTGAGCTGAAGAGGCCGAGACCGCACGAGTGCCAGAACCAATGTAGAACTCAGGGTCGGCCTGGCGCTGCCGCCACTCAGATATCCGCTGCTTAAGTAGGGCTTCTAATGTGACCGTGGTGGCCAACCAGGCGACCTCTAAAAGCTGTTGGCTATGTTCGTTGACCACGTTGCTCACAAACTTTTGTCGGCGACTGTACACCCTTATGGGTGCTCTTCGGCACCCATTAGCTGTAGCACCCTTCTTGCACCCTAGTTTACACCCTTCTTATGCATGCACCCTTTGAGTTCCGCTTGTAGGGTGCTGCGGCCCAAATAGGGTGCTCGAAGGGTGTGCAGTAGGGTGTCGCACACTTTTTTACACCCTAATGGGTCAGAATTTGTTTAGTGTGTAGACACACCATCGTGATTCGTTGGACCATGACAGGGGAGGGGCCAGAACAACAACAACAGCAAACAAATCCCAGGGAGAGAGCGACACGCATACAAGGTGACACACACAGCATTGCAATCTGTGAAGAGTAGAGTATAGGCAGGGTCAGAACATACACAAAATAAATAACAAACAGTGAACCGAACCTACGTGTGTGGTTCGGAACGAGAGGTGGAGGGAAAAAAAAAGAAAGAAAAAAATGACAAAGATGCGAACGCACTTACCACGCTAAATGGGGAGACCCATCAACTACGGGACGAAACGAGAATACGCTCACGGACGCCGGATGTAAACGTGCAGCACGCGTTTCCCTGTTGAGAGTGCTACCTTCAAAAAGCGCGTCAAAAGCAGTTAAGTGTTTGTCCATTCATGCGCCTTTTAGAGACGGGCGTTCGGTACGGCTTTTGAAGTCGACCGGTCTCCGCGGCCATCTTGCAGGTGCTCGCGGCAATAACCATAGCCCTCCCTCAAAAAGAAGGATACGACTCGCCGGTGGACAAGATTGAGGACAGCTGCTGTTAGGCGCAATGTGTGGGCACATGACATATGTCTTTCAATCAAGAGACATGATAAACATATACATATACATATACACATCCGTACATGCACATACACATATAGGTACATACGGATATACATACACATGCACATACGTACTCATATGAACCAAAAACCGATGTTCAAGCGTTAAAAAAGGGGGGGGGGTACCGCATTACTTGCAGGAAGGGGGGAACGAGCACGCACGTAATACCCGTACTCACAGTACCAAACTTAATGACATATGTATTTATCAAGAAATGGGTCCAGGCTCGAATAGCACAATGCGCGACGTGTGTAATCACATGTGTACATGCATGCACTTCAGGGTAAACGGATGCTTCAAATTCTGCATCCCGAGTACAAGAGTTTCTTGGGAATCGGTCACCTAGTTGCCGGCAGAATCAAATTTTTCGGGTTCGTTGCAGGTCAAGCATGATAGTCGGCCTATGCTTTCATTTATGCCACCAGAGACACTGTTAAGTTTGTGGATCAGGTATGATTCACGAGCCTCGCGGTCATAATGGGTTTTGAAATTGGATTGGAGTACCGCCGCGGAAAATGTACGGAAGCGGTGGCCAAGGTTATTAACATGTTTAGATAGAGGAAGGTGTGGTAGAGCCTTTACGTGTGCTCTGTGATTATTGATTCTCATCCTGAAGGCAGTCTCAGTTTGACCAATGTACTGTGCATGGCATAAGGTACACTCGAGAAGGTAGATTATGTTCGCGCTGTCACAGCTGAAGTTGCCTCTTATCTGATAAGTAAACGAAGACGCGGTACTTGTGACGGTGGTTCTGTACTTAAACCCGTACGCCATGTACGAATGCATTCTTTGGTAAAGGCCGGTCCCCGGCCAAAAGCTCAGAATAAATGTTGTTACGTTTTTCACTGTGACTAGCTTTCTTTTATATAATCAAACCAATAGCCAGGAACATTCTTTCGAAACCCTATATATATATATATATATATATATATATATATATATATATATATATATATATATATATATATAGACATGAAAGAACAGAAAGAATGGAGACGCAGGCTACGCAGAGGCAATAAAGCGATCAATGGGACAGGTAATTTAGCTTTTTCGGGAGGAGAGAAATCGAGGGTAGGCTTGCACATGCTTCGCCGCTATTGTGCGTATGATAAGCTTTTAAAATTAGACGCACGTGTCCGTCATGACATTTTGACAGGAAAGGTATATCTTTGAAAGATAGCTGGCAACCTCAACTTTTACAATGGAGTGATCTCTCCCTACCTTGTTCTTGAACCTTGTTCGAATGCTCGCGCGTACAGTCAATAGCGCACAGCACCGTTTGAACAACATAATAATGCCCGCAATAAAGATAAATCTCAAGCACAGCACCATCCCAACATTCAATGAACTTCTCTCTGCGCTTCTTATTGCGTCTTATTTTGCTCTTTATCTCTCCGTTCACTTGCTGGCAAAAGCTACCAAGTTTATTTCAAGCAGAAAACAGCAACATAATGCAAGCCCTGCCGAACACTTTCTTGAGGTTCTGCGCTGCCTTGTGCACATAAGGATTAACCGCTACAGTTTGCTGCGAGAGTGTCTCAGATGGAGCAGCAGTTCAGCGCTTATTTTTAAAGCATGCTACGAGGCTTTCGGCAATGTTTGTAAAAAGCGTTGCTGGAAAACCTGAACGCTTAAGACGTGTCACTTTCGAGAGAATACCTGGTTCAACTTGGTGTTCACAGGATCTGTCGAACGCCGCCTTCATGCAAGCTCTTGCAACGCCGCGCTTAAAAATCTTTCGAGTGCGCAGAGGAAAAAGGTTGAAGGCTCTTGGAGGCCCTGGTGTATAACCCCCACAGAAGAACCACACATGCAAGGGCCGCACACCTGTGAGACCCGTATGCACAGGCCTCATATAGGGGCGTCGAATAAAGTGGGGTGCCTAATAATAAACTGCATACACAGTACAATGCATAGCGAACAAGGCCAATAAGGGCGTTTTTGCTACGTGCCTATAACTCCCAGCTTGTACCCCACGAAATGGGCCAACACAATGAATTGCTTCCTTATCTAGGGAGTGCACATTGTGGTGTGCGTAGCACTCAAGCGCTGGCAGTTTCTGTGGCAATATGTAATGATTGTTAAATTGCTACGACTGCGGATAGGCGAAACTTCAAACACAGCGCGTTGACCCAACACGAAGCTGCGCTCAGAATTCACATTAGGGAATTTCGTCGGTGAATTGTTTTATAAAACAATGTCTGCTTGGCTCACTCTTGGGTGGTGACTCCTGTTAGAGCCCCATTGGCTGCAGCGGCTCACTGGGATTGGTCTAGGGTTGTCAGTTGGCCTCCGGAGTCCAGTTGAGAGAGTCGTTCCTCCTAGGTTCACGCTGTGAGTGTTTGTATCGTGAGTCCTGGTGAGACTGCTTTGTCTAGATGGTTGGTGAAATGTTCTGTTGTGTGAGTAAGTGCCACCGTGTGTTCATAATACCAGGGACGACTCCGGGTCCCGTATGTGTAGATGGCGAGTAAGCGGGATAGTTGAGGGTGCTTGTTGGTTTGAAGACGGTGCCATTCACTACAATAATTCTCATGGGCGAGAGAACCAGTACAGAGAGACAGAGAAAAAGAGATAGAAACAAAGAGAAAGACAGGAATAGAGAAAAAGATAACAAAGAAACAGATAAAAAGATAGAATGGGAGAGAACGAGTGTAGAGAGAGAGAGAAAGAAAGAGATAGAATCACTGGCCCCAGCCTGGTGCAGAGAAGAACCGACGCAAGTTCTGCAAGATGGAGTACACATTTCTGTACTGCGCTAAATGTGACAGGCATCTATACATGATTCTAATCCGCAATTGTTTCAAGGCCTTCTATGTGAAGCAGTACCACAGGTGCCCATTGTTGCTCGGGAGCAGCGACTCATTATTCGCCCGTAAATAAACATAATTTTTGCTGACAACGTAAATGGCATATTTTGTCATTTCTTGATGCATGCCAGAGTTTGCTTGATGCTGTGCATTGAAACAAAGTTTTGCGCATCGAAAGGTTATGGCGCAGATATATTTGAACTTTCAAGTAGATTTACATTATTTAACTTTTACGAAGATCGGCAGCGCCACACAAGTTTTGCTAGAAACCACTGCACCATTGAATGGCAGTTCAAACCGGCCTGTAGCAGCGCGCCCACTCCATTGATTCGATAGAGTTGTGGCGTGTAGATGGCCATTGACTCCATCGCCTTTCAAGAGCGCCCGTGAGGGACGGGTATGTGTATCACCGCACGTCCCTATTGCAAAAACCAGCGCCGTTCCAGTACCCCCAGCGCGATAACATTACGTTTCTTGGCAGTGGGTCGCACTGGGAACACTGGTATACGCTCGTATTCACTGGGACTCCAATGAACGCACTGGGAAAGAGCTTGGTCGCACTGGTAGGGACACTGGCTTTGCCGCTGTTACGCTGGCGCTCACTGGGAAGCGCTGTAGACGCTGGAATTTGCATTGGCGTGCGCTGGCGCATACTGGAACCTGTACTGTTTCTGCCAGTGCCGCGCGCTGCTTTCAGTATTGTGCGCGGCGGAATGCTCCGGTATCGTTGAATATCGAATGTTTGATTCGATGGTACCAATAGATGCTATCCTAACGGGTCCCAAACATGTTACAAATTCTAGCTTGGCAGAGAAAGACGATGAGATATGCGCACTATTTGCATGACATGTACGTGATATGTGATGTCACGGTCGCTTTGAATGTTTCCCTGTCGAATGTGGAGAAAAATATGTTAATAATCCAAAGCAGACAACACTGATCATTTTGCTTTTTAGCACGCTTTTTTTTTATTCATGCAGTGCCAATAACGTCGTTAATTCTTGCAGAGCACGGAACAGCAGTGAAACACAATTTGTGAAGGCTGCGCATATATAGCAGTTTTGCATCCGCGATTTGTTGCGGTAATGACTCCATATTGCAATGTTTATAAGTCTCGAGGCGTCGGTCTGGACATACAGATCAAATTGTTACACCGCCGTGGAGTTAGAAATAAGTAAATGAGCTGTGGCTTCGCGACCTCTCCGAATGGAGGCCAGAAAAAAGCCGTCGTTCGATTTCGACACACCGGAAACGCGTCTCGGGCAATGCTTGCACATGCACTTCCTTCAGCTACACGTAAGGTAACAGTTCAAAAGGTTCCGGCCAAAATGTACAAAGTTCAACCATCGCAACTCACCTGCACTGTAAGCAAAAGTTAGCCGAGATTGGGGTTTTTGCGGCTCATTACCTCTGAAAACTCCCTCGCTTCTAAAATTACTACCTCACGTTGGAGTAAAAGTGGCACATGACATAGTTTTACCACCACCTCTGAGGAACGTAGTAAAAGGATGTCATAATCCAATTTTACTACGTGGGGTGTATTCTGTCACGTGATTTTTAACCCCCGTTTTAGAGTTTATTACCATGTGACCTCAAGGTCCTCCCGCTCGCCCCGCTTCGGCGGCTTTTGTCTGACGATGAGTGCCCCTTCGAGTTTTTTTTTTTTTTCAAAGCTGGGCATTGTCGCGCCTCAGGCACTTCAGCTGCAGAAGCATAACGAGCGAGAAAAGCAGCCTGTGAACGAAAGGACTTGCTCGAAGAAAAAAGCCTGCTGGAAAGCCGTACTGCAGATATCGGCCATGGAGACAGGCGAGTTGTTGTTGAGTGGTTCTTCGGAAAAGACGCTTTCTGCCTCCCAGATGGGGGCACGGCTCAGCGCCTGTGGGACGCCTGTAAGAAGCTTGCGCTGTATATGTCTGGTGGCGGTGATGGCAAGCGGCTGCGCACAGCGGGCTGGATCTGAGGTGCTTCTTCTATCATCGAGCGGCCGTGCGCTTACGAGCGCAAGGCTCCGAGCCTGGACGTCGTGGATACCTCGCTTCCGTGCCGAATCGCGAAGAGCTACGAAGAACACTCCCAGCGCCAACAAAATCAGGCTGGTGTGATCGTCCGTGGTTGCTTCCTGGAGAGTGACCGGCTACAACTATAAGAAAAAGGCTTCACTACGTCGTCGGCACCGAGCCGGCCAGCGGCCGGTGTGAGTGCCTCGCCGGAGCAGTTAAACAAGCGTCGCATAGATTGTGTACAGTCCTGTGTACAACTGTGTATAGTCCAAACTGTGTATTTCACTCCATGCGGCCGCCGCTGTGAAACATCTAGCGCGAAGGCGAGCCCCGATCGAGACAGACGGAACCAACGTGCGGCCGACGGTGCACTGCAAGTACGAGCACGGTGAAAACCGGGCCTGCGAGCGGTCTCGTTCGTTGTAAGTGCATCGCTCCGTAAGACTCCTCGAATAGCGGACACCTATCTTTAATTTGTCTCTAAAATAACGACGACGAAAATTGCAGAGGAGATCGCCAGCTGTCGTTTATCGCATAGCCGTGCTCCTCGAAAAGGCCTAGCGAGGCCGTCGTTAGAACCTGGTACAGGCACGGCGCCGCTCTACTTCGCCGGCGTTCCTGGATATGTGCTGCTACTGTGTTTGTGTAGCGCTGCGCAATGAAAAAATTGTTGAGTGGCCGTGGTTTGTGTGTGCTTAGGTATATTTTGCGGGTTTGTGCATCAGCACTGCTAACCAACGTTTAGCTGCTAACGGGAGTGCGGCCAACACGGAGTGCAAGCGAATAATTGGATAATCAAAAAGGTGAGATAAGGCGGGTTTATACTAAAAAGGTCGGTGTGTCTCATGGCAACTTGCCGCCAAACTTAAAAGTTTACGCGTGCGCTGTGAATCTTTATTGTGCAAGCAAGCAAAACATAAGTCTCCTACCTGCACTACATGGCGGGTCAAGATGCGGTGCCTATATATACCGGGTGGCCGGCGTACGGTTGTACAGCGGAGCAGTCGGTTGAAGTGGTGTTTTATTCTGCATTGGTTGTGTGTGTGTGCGTGTGTGTGTGTATGTATATGTGTTTGTGTATGTGTTTATCTCTATATATGTCATGGATACTGTGTTTTCTACGTTGATTAAATTCGTATTTCGATGGATCATGGTGCAATCGCGCTCCTTTTTTTTTTTAACCATCAGAAATAGCCGCGAAAACTGAGTTAGGGGAGTAAATAAATACTATTACATCAGCCACAAGAAACTGTCGACCGAGAAATAACTCTCAGAAATCACCGGGAAAACATTGTAAAGGCAGTAAAAAATTACTCTTACTATACTCGCTGAAAACCTCAGCGGGGGTAAAAAATTACTACCGTTGCTACGTTCAAAAACTCGGTTATCGTGAGAGTAAATTTTTACCGCGACTGGTACGTGTAAAAAAAAACCCAGAAAAGGTTGTGCGCTAGAGGACAAGCAGTTTACTCCCGTTTCTGGTTATTTTTGTTTAGTGTGTGCGCCGAGATCGGTCCTACCCAGTGCGACTCCCAGCGAGCGTTAGGCCTAGCGTACCGGCCGAGTGCGTCTGCATGCCACCGGCGCTTCTTGGTTTAAGTACACGCAATTCCAACGTCTAAGAATGACTGTAAAGTACAGTCTGGACATCCGTTAACCTAAATTAGCCATTTTTTCTTGTGTACGGTGTCTGCATAAGGAGCGATGACCATCGATGCGACGCGCTTCCAGCAACAAACGCAGGCTCACCGAAAGCAGCCGGCCGCACTCGCCGGTACTTCTCTCTCATACGTCAGAACACATACCTGTCAACCGGTACGCGTTACGGAACTAACACACCGGCATATTTTTTTCAGCGAATTGTATTTGTTTTTGCTGAGCGGCTTTATATTTGTATCAGTATACAGGCACGCCCGCCCCGCAGTATTATTGTCGCTCGCGCGAGAAAACTACTCAGTATGAATTCATGTACGCACGTGTTTATCGAACGAGTCATCATAAAGCTTCTGTACATGTTGATCATTAGCAAGGGCCAGAAACGGCTATTAAAAATCGGCAGTAACAGCCGTCAAACTGTACCCTGCTCTTCGATCCATTTGATATTTTTCAGAGTTAAAACGGGAATTTGTAATAAAACTTAGCGCTCTTTCCATTTTGGGCATTTCATTCGTTGCCGGCAACCCTTTGTGTCTAATAATGAAGCAAACCATTTTTGGAAAGGAAGAGCGCGTCTTCTTTGAGTATGCAGCATTAAAATATGAAACGAAACGCTGTGTGACTATATTGACTAGCGCTTTTACAGCGAAGTCGATGTGTTTCAGCGTGGCGCAGTGGTAGAGTACTCGATTGCCAGTCGAGAGGTGGCAAGTTGGAATCCTCGTGGTGGAGCTTTTTTTTTTCATACGGTTTCTTTTTTTTTATTGCGCTAATGATTTCTATATCAATTTATTTACTAATATATTTATGTAGGGGCAAGTGCGCGACGCCGTTTTAGCGCTGTTGAGCCGTTTGCGCTTGAGTCCCAGCGCCTCCCAGTAAAACGCCGCTCCAGCGGCCCAGTATCCAGCGCGACACTGGGCCCATAATCCGGCATCGCACTGGACGCTGGTCCCCAGTAGCACTGGGTTTTGCAGTAGGGGTGCTACCCGCTTTTCGCACTGAGAGGCTGACGAACTCATTCCACTGAAAAACACCAACAAGATTTGTCGCACGCTACACGGGTGATGCTTGACTGTCTTAATTTTCCCCTTCTAATTGTTATACGCGTTGCCTTCCCTATACGAAAAAAACAGCGTTCCCAGTGCCTCCCAGTGTCTTTCAGCGCACTGGGTGGCACTGGAAACGCTGTCAGTGTGTCCCAGTTTACTACAGTGCGCTGGGAGGCACTGGGACAAACTGTACAGCGTGGCCAGTGCCGCCCAGTGCGCTGGAAGACGCTGGGAATACTGTACAGTGTGGCCCAGTGTCTTCCAGCGCACTGGGAGGCGCTGGCCACGCTGTACAGTGTCTGCCCGCGCACTGGGAACACTGGCAGCACATTTGAAAAAAACTGGGCGCGCTGGGTGGAATTCATATAAGATGTCGTATTGGGTCGTGAGAAGCCGAAAGAAAAATTTATCGAATATCTTGAAAATATTATTCTATTCTGTGTCCTACACATCTCCAGCTTTACTTTTAGTTAAGCGACGGACGTACGTACACGCTAAAGCAATCATCTGTCGAGCGCGCGCGCGCGCGCTTTCTCAGAAGTGTGTGATCGAGTGTCGTAAATGTTGTTCATATAACTGCATCGAAAGAACTTATCATTCGCAACACAATATGACATTAGTATCAGTCTGATAATTCCATAAACCTACTCTAGCAGCCAGTCCTTCCATATGGGCGCGTACCGCTGAAAGCCGCACGTCACCGGCAACAGTGAGCCAATGTAACGCCGAATCTCGGCGTTTTTAGCTTCTGATTCATATAATCGAAGGTGTAAATATGGCCTTGCATGAGTCAGGTATGATCGAAATTACATTTGAACGGTTATTAGATTCTTCGTAATTGAATATCCAGGTTGTTCACAGCGATCGTGGCGCACGGAGTACAGCTCTAAGCCTAACGGTCGGTTCGGCTAGGATAAAGTGCTGCGGATGTATAGTACGCGGAACGTAAACAAAAAGGACAGAGAATATGTTCAAACGGGTGACGAAAACTAAAGTGTTCAGTGTGCAGGTCAGTTGCACATTGTTTTTTACATAGGTATGGCTAACTGCTTAGCGAGTCAGTGCGATTGCCGCAACACATCTGCGGTTACGCTAATATTTTTTGCGGCAAAACGTGTCAGATAGACGTTCTAAATCTAGGCAGCACATAAAAAACAAATTAAGTACCTTCGCTTAGGTTCTCGCGAGCACGAAGAGACTGAAATCTGCGTTTCTAAACGAGAAAAATGAAAATACTGGCTACCGGACGTAGTTAAAACGTGAGCTAAAAAGACGCTGTCCTTCGTCTTCCAGGTGTGGTGCAGCGGTAACGTGTCAGATTCAGGATACATGGTGCGTCAAAGTGGTGGGTTCGACTCCCGCTCGCTCTTGTTTTTAGGTCTTCTTTTTTGCCGCAGTGCGCGCTATAAGCCCTAATTACGGTATGGGTATGACCACAGTTTTTAAAAACAATTTAAAAGACCTATTTCGGCCCGTAACGGGTGGCCCAGTGTGCAGCGTGCAGTGCGCCAGCGTCCAGCGTGCCTCGCGCAGCGTGCCAGCGTCCCAGTACCCAGCGCCACACTGGTCCAATAATCAGGTATGGCACTGGGACAGTGCCACCGGGTTTTCCGATAGGGTTAAGCCGGCCATGACTAAGAGTGCATAGAACGAACGTGGACTCCACGCATCGCCCGAAATATCGCGTATCTTCACAGTAAACTGAAAATTTTGCAGTGATTCTGCCATAGTGGCGGCCGAGTAAATATTGGCGATGCATAGTGATTAGTTCCTGATTATCTAACTAGGCTAGTCCATTTTTACCCTATTAGTTTGGTGGGCTCAATAATTGGGCTGCTTTTGGTAGGACCCATATCCACTTATACACCAGAGCACGCCTGTCTCGCACCCAGGCTGCTGGCGAGCCGAGCGGATACTCTCGCACCCAGACGCCGGGCTGACCGGACTGCCGAGGCGCGCCGAGGGCAAGCTGCAGTTCTGAGGCTTTAAAGTGCGAAAAAGTACCCGTTCACGCCGCTTCAGCGTATAAGATCTCGTCTGGGCACTACTGCGTCGTCTTTGGATGCCAAAACAAGCAGCGCAACAAGAGAATATTAGCGTTGTCTGCGACTATTACGACGCGCCACGGAAATAGTGCCGCTGCGGTGTTTTCAGCTTCCCCACGGGTGGATAACTGTGATTCAAGCAAAAAAACTAGGAGCCGAGTGAAAATGCGCGAGTAAGTACACTAACTGCGTGTATTCTGCAGTGTGATGTCCACCTATTTCATTTTGCGAACCTAATTTGCGTGACACGCAGCTGGGTTGAAGGCAGCCGCGAGCTTTGTGTGGGGGTGCACTTCATACCTTTGAGTGTTTCCTTTGACGAAAATCTAGAGCAAGGTAGCGCTTTCATGCACAAGAAATCAGCATGCTTTGCCACTTTCAACGTAGTATTAAACTTTAGTGCTTTTGATGGCATCCACGCCTTCGAGATTTCGTCTTCAAAAAGTAATAAATGGCACGGTGCTCCTAAACAGCTGGCCAGAATTTCGTGCTTTCATTTTAGTGTTTGGTATGTCCCCAAATTTATTTGGACACGAGGAATCCAGCTGCACATAATACATTTTTTGGCACGTAAGTAAACAGTACTCGCGCCAGTGTCCTTTACGTCGCAGGCGTAACTAACCGGCTTAACTAAGGGTAGCACAGTTTCGCTTGTAAAGCACCATCGTTACAAGAATAAAATCGCACAGGTAGCTTCCAAAAGGGATCGCTGAACGATACTGCAGGTTATACTCTCTGATAGCCCGCTTTTGTGAGCAAGACGCATTATTGTAAGAGCGCTCGTGAAACAAAAATTACGTTCCGGCGAAACAACCCGTAAAGCGTACTCTAATTATTACGCGATGCATGATGAAATGATGAGCTTTCACAAAACTTTGTGCACAACTTGTAATATGGGGCAACAAAACATCGTTTCACTCTTTCGCGAGCTGCACTGCAATTATGATTCACGCGGACTACAGCGAGAACGTTTTTTTTACAAATGTAACAGCGTACGTATTTGACGAGGTTACTTCCGCAGCCTGCTCAGCAGGTACTGCATACATTGCGGACTTGAATGAGAATGTTGTTCTTGATGTTCCAATAAAATCAGCGAAAATGTCCAGGCTAGAAAAGACGCGAAACACGCTCTCCGACGGGCTGAGTTTCGGGAGTTTCACGTTTGCTCTGTGTAGCGTCTGCTGGCGTGGCAGCCCGCGCATGTTGTTTCGTCGCGTGTGCGATAGATGGCGCGACGCGCGATGCAAATATGGCGATGCGCATGGAATTCGCTGTGTTCTGGTCTATAGGCTATACGAATACTGCTCAATACTATGAGCTGTCAGCATTATAGCTTCAAAACTCCTCATCTGATTTTTATGAATTAAAGATAAATCGTCCTGCATTGCCCATCACACATTGTGATGGTCACCGCTGCAGTGCGACTGCCTCTGTCTTACAAAAACGGTGTTTTGAAAAGTTACCGAAAATATCACTAAAAAGAGCCGATATTGTCTCTTTACTAAGGTTCGATGAACTTTTATGTGCCTGTAAATTATTTAAAGCTCTTGTGTTTACGAACTTTCGCGCGCCACAGAGGGCGATCGCGGAATAACACTGTCTGCATGCGATAACTCTTCGGCCGATAACGACGACGCACACTGATGCTCAGAAGTGCACATTCGTGACTCGAGCTGTGGGGCCCTCGGACAACTGCGACGGGGGCGTTGCTCTATTGGATTGATAGTAGCTTTGGCATCCGCCGCGTCAGTGGGGAGCGGACGGCAGTGACAGGGATAAGAGCGCTGATTTGGCGACGTTTGCCATTCGGTGGACGCGCTGCGCCCTTCGTGGCTATTCAAATGCAGCGGTACACGTTGTCCGGGTTTTCCTATGAGCTGGCCTCTAGACCTCTTCACTTCGCCGAGCCCATTCCGGCAGTCAGAATATGCGTTGTCTGCGGGTTGCTGCCCCACACGACCACCTTTCTGCCATGTCGACACGTGCTGTGCAAAACGTGCTACTCGCAGTGCTTGGTCGACGAGATTCACGAATGTCCACTGGACGGGGACAAATTCCTTGAAAAAGACGTTGAATGGAGAATCTTTCCTCTGAAAAATCTGCTGAGGCGCAAGGTAAATATCCTGACTTCACGAGCGAAAGAGATATTGTTTTTAAATAACAGATAGTATCAGCTAAGTTTGCTTTGAATAAGAGTTTCTGAATGTAGCATGGGCATGAAATGTCTGAAATCCCGGTATTTTGTTGCCAGAACAGTGGTCCCATTTCGCCAACAATGTCCAAGGTGCGGCAGATAATTACTGAATAAATTTCGGTGGATATTTCAATGGTTCAAGCTTGAAAAGAAGCAAGCGCATTGAAGTTGGTTAAGCGTGATATAATCTTCCGTCCAATTCGACGTGGTATGGTTCGGTAGAATGCCGAAATGACTAATCGTCGCTAAACGATCGCGCCGCTCATTTGCGGACTGCCATCTTTTAATATAATTGCTTGCACCCGTGACTGAATGACAGAAAGTATTTGTTTAGTGCTGGTTGGAAAGCTTTGCGCACCATGGTGACAGTTTTTTATGTTATTTGCCCGCTGGCTGTCTCCACTTTCTGATACGTATGTGCCGTGCGAAACTCGGACCAAACAACGCAACTACTCTACGAATAAGACAAATGCGGCTGCCTTCTTATTTCGAGATTGTTAGATATTACTGTAGTCAGATGAAGCTTAAGAAGTGCGGAGAAGCTCCGACCACATGACCGAAGCACGGCAGCCGTTGGCTTCCGCGACTGGAGAAGTAGTCCCGCTCAAGCACACGGCAATGTTCTCCGAAGGCGGAGGCACCTGCCGTCCAGCTCATGACGTCAGCCTGAAGTGCAAGTCCTTTGGGGCTGGCTAGTGTAAATCCGCTTTTCAGGAGAAAATGCCGCAGACTTCTAAACTTGTATCCGAATATAGCTTTTCAAGTCGCAATGTTTCTGCTCTTGTTAGAAATAAAGGTTGTAGAGGCCTCCCTGATTTCCTAACAAATGCGTCTTTCAGATAGCTCTAGAAAATCGTATGTATAACTGCGCGATATCCACAACGGTACGTGATTTCACGCTGAGATAGTCATACTATTGGTTACCTTACAAATTAGTTTTTTCTTATATGTAGAGCGGTGGGTAAACAGTTACGAGCGTGCATGGAATGGCGGACTGCTGTTTGCGTTGCTCGTTTCGTGGAATTGAACATAATCTTGCCAAGCAATGAAAAAGCCTCACTGCTTTGCTCTTCTCAACCGGGGACGCTATTCCATGAACGAAAGATATATGCCTATGGTGGCATAAAAATAATGTTCATTGTCACAGCGCTGAGAGCTTATTTCGACACATAAGCTGTCCCGTTCTTTCCTTCTTCCTTTCTTTCTTTCTTTGTTTCTTTCTTTCTTTCTGTCTTTCTTTTCTTCTTTCCTTTCTTTCTTTCTTTTTTTCTTTCTACGCGCACTTCTTGTCCAGCGTTGCTGCCGTGAATACCCAGTCCGTTCTCAAGGCGCGGAGCAACATCGTGTTGAATTCTGGTTCAATTTATGCGAAAGAAATGCCTTGCAGAATCTGCACTTGTGGAGATTGAAATACGTTGTGTTCACGTCGATGAGGGCGGGGAGGTGTGTTCGGACCCCTCCCACGCCTCGCTGTTCGTGGCTTGTGTCCGGGGAAAAGGGGATCCTGTGGTTTGAACCGGCGCCGGGGATTGGACCTGTAAGGCCCTTCGGTAGAAGCAACACAGGCCTCAAGGCCCCGGCTTCACGTAGACGACACTTCGTATGGACCCGCCCGTGAGAAATCAGCAGTCACCTTTTCATGTCCTCCTCTCCTATCTTTGTCTTTCTCTCTTACTTTTAATCTTTCCTGTGTTCTTCCCACTTACGTTTACTTTCACATTTCTTGGCAGCTAGGGCTAATTTTGTGTGGATTCCCAATCTTGGTTCCTCTATATTACGTTATATAAGCGTTGTACAGCTCGCGTTCCACGATTTGTCTGGAACTTCCTGCAATGGCCTCCTGCTGGGCACGGTGGTGGGTGGCTGGCTCCGCTGCCGAAACATAGCACATATACTATCTTGAGCACACCTCTTTGGAAGTTTGATTGTGCCCTGAAAATAGTACTCACCGAAGCATCATCCACTTCTTTAACAAGACGCGAGTGCAGTACCATAAGTACCACGTTCTTCACAGCTAAAAGTATGATGAAACTGTGTGAACGATCTCACCATTTCTGCTGACAAGAAGCACAACTTAAACACTAGGACCATGTTACAAGGTGTATAAAATAGTCAGTTGCGATGTGCTCCTCGAACTCAGAGACAGAAATCTCTGCTCCTCGAACTGAGAGACAGAAATCAGTACGAAAAGCTCCCTACCTTTGCATCACTGAATATCTCGTCATAGTCACCTCACATAAGTTCATTAAAACCATTCATGGTGCCGTTTCTGACGATGGTTTTACAGCGAAAGCTGCTATGAGATCATTTCACCGGCCGTTTTTGGCGCCGTAGTTGTCCGCCGCCGCCGCCGCCGCCGCCGCCGCCGGTGTCCGTAACCAGTATCGCTCGAAATAAGAAAAAAAACTAAATAAGAAAAAAATTCCAGGATGGAACGGGGTTCGAACCCGGGCCCACAGCGTGGGAGCCCGGTATTCAACCTCTGAGCCATGCCGGTGCTTGAAACTGCTTTGCAAAAAGGTCCTATACAGGCTTCATGTCGGGAAGGAACCACATTAGCATATGTAATATAGCGTGGTAGAAGAGTAAAATAAGCACCAAGCGTCGCACAACGCGAATTCTGTAACCAGGCGTCACACAATGCGAATTGCGCAACGAGTAGGTTGTGAAATGCTTCCAACCCATTACAAAGAGCTCTGCCATAATTCTTCGTCGTCATCAGGCACAGCATCAACAAAGTGCGCATAATGCCTTACATGCCTTTAGCAGGTACCACGGCTCTCCCTAAAATGACGAAAAATGGCACCGTGCCTGCTGCCCTACTTCTCAAAAATTATAATTATTCAGAGCGTAGTGGGTTCCTCGCAAGTGCACTTGTATTGGTTGCCAAGGAAGCCCATAAGCGCATGATCCATTTCCTCGGTGTCTCAGTAAAATTACAATGATTTATAGCGTAGTTGGTTCCTCGCAAGTCCACTTGTATTGGTTGCCAAGGAAGCCCATAAGCGCATGATCCATTTCCTCGGGGTCTCAGTAAAGTTCTTCCCCCCCCCCCCCCCCGTCTCTCTCCCACGTCAACGTATGTTATACAGCATGATGGGAGAGAGAAATAGCGAGCGGGCGTCACCCAGTGCAAATTACATAACTGGGGGCCGTTTAAAGCTTCCAACCCATTACAAAGGGCTGAGCCATAATTCTTCATCGTCATCAGTCGTCGCGTCAACAAAGTGCACATAATGCCTTACAGACGTGTAGCTGGTGCTTCGCTTCTCCGCAGAATGACGAATAATGGCTTAGTAGGTGCTTCCTAACTTCAGAAAAATTGTGATTTATGGCGTAGTGGGTACCTTTCTAGTGTACTTGTATTGTAGCCCCAAGAGAGCTTACAACGCCGCTCTTCTAGCTTTCGCTGTGACTGTGCTGCGGTTTCAGCGCAGGCCTGGCGTTTTTTCTGAACCATTCTGAACGTTAACTTCTCCATGGCTCGAAACATCAAAGTGCTGTAATCGCACAAAGAATCAAAATACGAAAGGATAACACAGAGAACGCAAACAAGCGTATAATACTGATATTTAGATCAAGAGAACTGCTAGAGACCATGAAAACAGGCGATACGAAACTAAGAATCCGTCCATACATATAGGATCCACGAAGATGCTTTAGGTTCCGAAGATAGGCCACCGCTGTCTTACTTGCAAACGATAATGTACTTGCGCCAGGTGTGCTTCCAAAGACCACCTTTCGTCGCAGTTGTGAAGCTGCAGTTCACACAGTGAACTGCAGTTTCACAACTGCGACGTATTTTCCGAAATGATTAAATGCAAGAGGCTTTTGGTGGAAATGTAAACAAGTAGAGCAACAAACCTTTCAAATCATAGGTGCTGAGAATAAAGCATAAATCGCCGCCTTTAGCAACCATTTCTTGCAGGATGACGAAGTTTTCAGCGCTGCTGCAGACATGACACTCTCTTCACGGGTACTGCGTGACTTTATTTCTTAGGGACCAGAAGTACGTGCGTAGTGACGACCATAAAAATGAGTACTGCTCGAGTGGGCTGAAAATTAGTTTCTGTGAATAAATCATCAATTGTAGTCACTCTTGCAATCGTTTCTCGCGTGATAACGCAGTCTGAGTTGTTAATACCTCTGAGTTGCAGTCCATACCTAATTATAAAAATACACAGACAGTTCGTCGGATATCCGATTTCCATTGTCGATAAGTGCAGAGCTTCCTGGATGCACAGTGCTTTCGACTGTTCTGTTCATTTCCGTTCACACTTTAAAGTCGCATTCAGCAATAAATAGGTGGTCTGCAAATTGAGACTCCACGTAGCAGTTGTCCCCCGAGTCTCAGCAACGTATCCAAAAGTCTTTTTTTGTTTAATGATAGCGCCTAATTCAATTTTGGGAATTTAAAATGCGCCCTGGTCGCCATGTTTTGACACAGGAACCTGGAAGGCGAGCGGCTACAACGTGACAAGAGATTGATAGCTTGGTTCAAATCGAGGGAACAAGGAAGATGCCAAAAAGTAGCCAAGTAGCCAAGACGTTTTCTTCTGCCGCCACCGGTCTAAAAAGTAGCCAAATTGGCGGAAAGTAGCCAAACCTGGCAACCGTGGAAGTGGAGGTTGCGCGCGATGTCTCTGTCGGCTTAACTATAGTGCCTAGAATATTCTAGGCACTGTAGCTTAACTACTGCACATGCGACGCATGTGCAGTAGTTATGTAATTAACGACGCATAAAGTATTTGTATAATAACCCCTTCGGGCGCAAATTATGATGCACTGTCTGCAAATGCGTCAAATTCTCATGGCATGATTCCAAGCTATTCAGTAGTACATTCCAAGAAAGAAAATGGAGGAATGTGTTGTTTTGTGTGATTTTCAATAATTAATGTTAATTAGCATGTAATTAATTATCTAATTATCCTGCAATGAGTCAGCTTCAATCCTTGCATAAAAAGAATCAAATATTAGGTCCAAAATGCTTGCACAGGTTGTTTTTTGGTTTTACTCGTTTCGAGCAAACAAAAAAAATACTCTTGACGTTGGTCCTGGAACGCGCACATCGAACGATCGTCGAACATGGTAGTGTCTCCAGCACAGTGATCCTCTGCAGCAATATGCAGCACAATAAAGTTAAATGACCGCTAATTGTCCACTCAGGAAGCCTGCACAAATGCGCACAGTGCGTTTCCAGCCATTTGAAGAAACACTGGGTGCGTAACATGCCTCCGAAGTTAATGTGTACAATTGTACACACCGCCGCTGAAGGGGATAATACATAATATAATAATAATAATAATAATAATAATAATAATAATAATAATAATAATAATAATAATAATAATAATAATAATAATAATAATAATAATAATAATAATATAATAAAGTAGTTATATAATTAACGACGCATATAATTAACCATTTATCATAGCAGAACTGCTGGCGTCATTGAACAGTCGCACTAAATTGGCATCTGTTGACCAGATTTTGAAACAACTACCCTCGAAAACACGGAAAACGTTCCTTTCCATTTGCAACACTATATGTGGCGTTTTTTTTAAAAAAAGAGCCAACTGAAGAAACCGAAACTGTGCTAAATTGGATGTCACTTCTAAAACAGATGGAATCAAAATGGGGTAATTCCTGATTGTAACGTGCACTCAAAAAGGCAGTTTCTAATACAAAATGAGCCAAATGCTACATCTGTTTCAATCAAACTCAGCCGCATTCATTAAACCAGCGCTGCGTCACAATCGTGACCAAAAGAACCGACATGGCCTTATCCAATCTGTTTTACTTGTGTTCGAGTTCCTTTGCTATCGTGTGTACGTTCAACAATTAGTTTTTCTAGGGCGAGATGACATTTACCGAAGGACATGATGTTGTAGGGCAAAACTCGAATATAAACAGTAGAGGCGGATTTCACTACATTTTTGGCCCCTTAGCGTTCCATTTCGAGTTTAGCTCTACAGTAACATGTCCTTCTTTCTCTTCAAGACGTCATATTTGAAATAAAAGATATATGAAATGAATATATCGGGCACCGACCTATTCCTTGAAAGAGAAGAAGTGATCCGAAATGGCATGGCATAAACTAGCTCAGAAGAAGAAGAGCTGGAACACCTTTGAAGGCCTTCAATAGATGCGAAGAACAAGAAAACGCTGCCGACAATCCAGAATGGTGCGCCTTTTGCCAGGAAGGAACACTCGGTCTTCAGGTCTAGTTATCGTTATTACGCCCACGTGACGGAGGACGGCACCGACGGAAGCAGAAGGATGATGTTAATTTTATCGCAGAATATTGTTATACCGTATACATTCGAATCGTTTTAGACTTCTTTTATGAGCTAATTCAAGCCCAAATGAAATGTTCCAATCTATAAGAGCCAAATATATTGTTTACTCAAGAATACCGACGATAGTGGTCTATATAGATTTTAACCACAATATAGATTTCATGTACTTACGGGACAGGAATACACTTGCGAAAAATTGTTGGAACAAGCCCGACCATATTGGCAGCAGCAAAAAAGTGTGTTTTTCTCAGTTTCAGTTAAAGTGCATTTGACTCTTTGAGAAAAAAAGACGCCACATATGGTTGTCTGGAGAGAGAGAGAGATAATAATCTTTAATGAAAATCCCGGGGAGGTTAGCCTGGTTTATCGCCTGGCTGGCTACTCAGGGTGCCGGGTGATGACTATGGTATATACAATGAATCGCATATACACACAAACAGTACGTACTGTCACATACGCACATATATACACAAAAGAGTGATTCACAAACTTTGGTTGAGTTTTACTGAAGAACACCAACAGTGCTTGGAACTGTGGCACCCTCACGGCCCGCGGCAAGAGAGTGGCTGTGCGATGCGCTGGAGAGAGTCCATCTGCTCGGAAGGGGGCTATCGGAATCCCATTTCTGAAACAGGAAAGAAATCTACCTTGTGGCTCAAGCTACATGCCTATGGCGCTAAGAAGTGGCCCATGTAAAATATTAAAGAAAATAATGAACGGCCGCTTACAACACTTCCTAAAATCAATCAAACTTGTTGTCCCATACCTGTGCGGCTTCGAGAGGATCGATCCACCACTGACCACCTGACACCTATCGAGGCGAAATTTCGTGAAAGGTTTGTCCACAAACAGGTCTTTCTGTCTGTGTTACTTCACATGGAAAAGGCTTCGGACACCACGTGGCGGTTTGGAATACTGAGAAACCTTTTACACTTAGGCATATGTAGCAGGGTGTTAAATATAATCGAAAGTTACGTGCAAAACTGCAGACTCCGTGTTCAAGTTGTACGTGCTCCGTCACGATTAATCTTGCAGGAAAAGGGAGCACCACAAAGTGGTGTCCTCAGTTATACACGTTTCATTATAAAATGAACTCGTCGCGTCGTTGCATCCCGCAGACTGTTTTATTGTACATGTGTTGATGATACCCACATAGCATTTCAATCGTGCAATCTTGCAATTTGGGAGCACCAGGTACAGATCAGCCTGAAGAATTTGTTCAAGTGGGCTGAGGAGAAAGGGTTCGGGATAAATCCGCAAAAAAGTACCCGCGTTCTCTTTTCAAGAGAGAAAGAGGCCTCCACCAAAAAACCCGAATTGACCATAATGGTCGACTGTTACTTGTAGAGTCGGCGCATAAATTCCTAGGCCTGATCCTAGACGCGAAGCTCACCTTTTTACACACAATAAATCTCTTAGAAACAGGTAGATGAGAACAATAAATACACTGAAAGTACAGTCACGCGCAACATGGACAAGTGTCAGCAAGTGTCTCAGGAACTCGCACGAAAGCAATATACGCACACGATTAGATTACGGAGCCATGGTTTATCAGTCCTGCACACCAAGCGCTTTGCAGTTGCTCGACTCCACACAACATCAAGGAATTCGCCTTTCTCCGGGTGCCTTCCGAACAAGCCCCGTCGAAAGCCTTTATGTCGAGTCATACGAGTGGTCGTTTAAGCTTCAGAGGCCCTACGCAACATTCGTATATTTTTTAGAGTAAGTGCAAACGCTGTATATACCACATGTCCTATCATAAACAACCTGCCCATCTCTCGTCTATTTCATATAATAGTCGTGTAGCGAGAGAGCCCGACTCAATTCGTTCAAGAGGTATGGTGGAGGGAAATCGGTGTCCCATTCGTCGAGCACCGTCTAATGGCTCCCGCTGTATAGCTCCCACCGTGGCAGTGGCAGCTTGTAGATTATAACCTGTCTTTTGTAGATGCTGCGAAACACGCTCCTGTTGCGCATATCTGTATGTTGTTTCTAGAACTAGAGGACAGATATTTTTGTCCTGCATTTTTTACAGACGCATCTAAGCCTTATCATGACGTGTCTTATGAAACGATTGCCTCACCCTTTTTGGATGCCGCTGTTTTGCAAAGCGACACAAGCATTTTTACAGCCGATGCTTACGCCATATTCGCAGCTGTTAACTGGCTACTGACACGAAAATGTTCAGTTGCCGAATTTTTTGCATGAAATGAAAGGCCAAGCTCTGAAGAGCCTAGAAAATGTCCTTCTAAGCGCGTTAGTGAACTCTGAAAAAGTAATTACAGTATGTTTTTAAAAGCTAGTTTCGGTTCTTACTGCACTCTCTAAGCACGTTAACGTTTACTGAAGGTGCCCATTTTCACAGGTTTGTGTTCCTATAAAATAGGTGTTATCTAGTAATCTTTGCAATATTCACGTTTACAAAAATAAACAAATTTACTTTTAAAATAGAAGTTACGGGAATTCTCCAATATGGAGCGTTCTCTCGTAAAAATAGAGGTTACGTTGTACAGTACACGGTATACGTTTACACAAAACGGCTTGCCGGAGATTTCATGCGGCCACCGCTCTACGTCTCAACTTTCCTTCGCTTTTCTTTCTTCGACGTATTCCAGAAGCTTCGGTCATCGCATGCTTTGATCAGACAGGTGTGCCGCAGCCACGGAAAAAGAAGTACTCGAGGAAGATAAACTTCTCGGCTGAAGCAGTGCGCGAGGGCGGCGCGGTAGCGTCACGAGGAAATGCGGTTTTTTGCCTCTGCACGACAGATGATGCTTCTGGCGTGGTTGCCGTCGTTTGCGTGCTCTTATAGACGCGACGTCTTCAAATCGTGATACCGCCTCGCACATTGCAAAATTTCTCAGATTCCTCTCTGTGACATCAACTGATAGATGTGACAGATATTGTAGCTGCAGTTACTAAAAGATACTGCCCGAATTATAGGCCGTAGAGCGCTTGAAACGAGCTGGTAGTTGTGGCCCCTGAACAATCGACGTCTGCCGCATGCATAGGCCCCTCGGTCCTCGCTCGCATGTTTGTACGCACGCTTGCGTAGATGCCCTTGGGAGGGAAAGTTCCCTATTCGTGGGGCAAGTGGTCGCTTATCCCTTCGTGATGTGCAGGCTTTCTGCCTCTTTAGCGCGCTGAGTGGCTTCCGCGTTGTGCCGGCGGCGCTGTCTTCTAGATCTCTGCGCGCGCGTTTCACGCCGCAACAAACAGACGTAGAAAGAAGTATTGCTCCATGAACAAAGCAGACAACTTTGCAGATTTCCACCAGTGTTCCTTTAGCATGGGGCGGAAAATGTGTCATGCCCATATCCGTATCTACCGGGGGCGTAAAGGGGGCGCTAGCCACCCCCCCCCTCTTGAGAAAAGTTAGGAGGGCGGAGCCCCCCCACTTTGGACCGTGGTCACTGTCGCCTGCCCACTGGGAAACAAACAACTGTGCCGAAGTTTCCTTTAACACAGCAATCACGTCATTATATAAAGAAATTTCCGTAGGCTTATGCTGTGAAAATTGTATTCCGCGTCTCACGACCACACACTGTAGGCTCTCTGCGGTCCAGGCCGCCTATGCAACGCTTCCGCGCCTTGCGCTCGAGCATTCTAAAGGAGGCTACCCCTGAGCAGGAGCTCTATAACGTGAGATCACTCTGTCATGCTTTTATTCCGCTTTACCTGCTCTCAAACTTGCACCACCACGACGCAAATGCGGGCGGGAACCAGTAAACGCTTTACGGACCGATGAAACGCTCATCCTGTTCCAGCATATTGATTTTCTTTCATCGAAAAGGAATAGCACCACCGTTTGCTCTATACCCAAGCTGCCCTGAGTCGACGAGAGCGCAGAAGTGTTAAGTGTTTTATTGGGGCCGAACTGGGAGAGCTAAAAAAAGGTTTCCGCTTTAGTCTCCAATCAACCTGTTTCGCCTTGTTTATCATATGGTAGTTTTCACTGATTGCGGCAGCTTGCAACAATGCTACGGATAAACCAGTGGACTCGAGCACATTGGGAAGCTGAGCTTTCAAGCTTGCCCCACAACTTGTTCTACCGCACCAGGAAGATCGTCAAGAGGCACGGTTTTCTGCACTAAGGAGAGAGAATTGGCAACCGGGCTAGTTGGCCTTGATTCATCTTGATTGACTTGTACAGCGCAAATACAAATCGGATGGCAAAGAAACACACACGACCAGCGCTGTTTATTTCTCTCTCTCTCCCCGTCTCCGTGTGTGTCTCAATATGTGTCATCACCTGAGTCAATCACATGTTCTTCTTACTTTGGTAGTTTCCAGTTTTACTAGCAGACCACATTCGAACGACACGATGCTTGTTGTCGAATGTGTGCGTTATGATGCATTCAAGGTCTAAGCCAACTCCAAAGGACAATGTTTTGTGTTTTTTCTTGCGATGAGGGAAACGTACATCTTTTGCCACGGACACTGCAACTGTCGTGCTCTAAGCAGACGTGTGCCAGGATGATTCTGAAGCAACAGCGCGTGCATTCAGAAAAAGTAGGCCATATGACATCCTCCGTGAAACTTCTCATCACTCTGTGTACATATTTGTACGGGGCATAATAAAGCCGCTAAAAGAAGAACGAAAGATTAGGCGTACGCAGAAAGAAACACTGAAGAAAGGGCCACGCTTTCGTTGCTAGGCGACACTTGGCCTGGGCCGATCGTGCGCGTAGCGAATGGTCCGGAATGTGCCGCATATAGAAGATTGAAAGAAAAAAAAGAGGCACGTACCCTTTGTTAGGCGACACCAGGGTGGTGGAGCACGGGTTATACTGAGCGGAGTCTCCTGAAAATAACAGGTGATCAGAGCCGCGCTTCTCCTTAAGGGCCCCCAAACCACCCGGGTCTCTTAACTTAGTTGTGGTGTGACAGTTGTGCACGAGTCTACAACAAACACGTAGCCGTTATAATATTCCTAAACGGTGCCGGAATAGCGGAGTTACACACATTGATGATCGAAAACGCTGTGATCGCTCGTTTCACTCTTTCCATCGCTGCCCTCCGCTCTTTGGCTGGTCTCCTTTCCCAAAGCCGCTTTACCTCTTCCAATCTCACGCGACATACCGTTTTCGCTAACGCGCTCTTTGAAACACTGGGCACATCCGGTTGCCACTTCGTGAACCCCGTGCTTGTCGGCTAACCGCTGTTGTTGCCGTGCCAGCTCGTGCTCCTACGAATCGAGCCGGTTTGGGCCCTGTGTTGCGCACACACATTCAAAGGATCGCCGCCATGATGGACCCGTACGGTGAGACGTGTCGCGTCTTTTTGTTTTTACAGTCGGCGCTTTTGCAGCCAAGCACTGCACACGCGTTAAAGCCATCGCAAACAATGTCAGATTTAGTCCGCGCAGCGTATCAGACCTCTAGGCATGACTGTGTTACGCTAACGATTGTGCAGATATGTTACGGGCCGCAGTTGCCGATTCGCAAGCGCGCACACGCGTGCAACACGACGAAGAGCAGCAAGGAGTGCGGGCAACTGCTTGCAGACTAACCGGAAGTCGTAGGTTCTTGTTCGAGCAATCGCAGCATCGCCTCCATACCGCGTCACAGTTTTCAACAAGTTCACGTCACACACGTCACTAGGGAGGCCGGAAAGGCCCGGGAGAGCAGAAGGGATGGTTTCTTGGAATTTGTGGCACGCCCGCGGTTTGTAGCGCTACCACGCGTGGCATCGTTTGTCGTGACGGCATTCACGATGAGCGTGTTTACTTGAAATGTTGAAAAACTATCGGACGTTGTTTAGGGGCTATTTGAAGACACGGGGTGGGGTATAATTAAAAAAATAGCATTCGGAAGATCTCGCGGCTTGTGGGATCGGTTTCCATGCGAAGCAGTCGGCGAAAAACTGTCTATGCTGCGTTTTTTAAGCGTTACGAGGTGGATGGACGTGTTTTATAAGTGAAGTAGTTTTGTTCCCATCGAGGGCTTACCAAAAACTTCGTCTACACTGGTGTTTAAAGGGTACCTTATGATCTGACGTAACAACCGCACTCACTTTAGAGCACAGACGTCAGTATTGAAACGATGTGCACTTTACGGTACGATTACGGGAATATCACACGCAACTTCCGTTAGCGTGTCCCCGTGGAGTCAAAAAACGCTTGAATATAGCTTTATAAATCATAGGAATACAAATACCAGCTTTGTAATTTGCACTGGGTGACGCCCGGTCGCTATTTCCCTCTCCCGTCATGCTGTATAACATACGTTGACGTGGGAGAGAGACGGGGAGGGCGAAGAACTTTACTGAGACCCGAGGAAATGATAATGCGCTTATGGGCTTCCTTGGCAACCAATACAAGTGAACTTGCGAGGAACCCACTACGCTATAAATCATTGTAATTTTTGAGAAGTAGGGCAGCAGGCACTGTGCTATTTTTCGTCATTCTACGGAGAGCCGTAGTACCTGCTAAACGCATTTAAGGCAATATGCGCACTCTGTTGATGCTGTGCCTGATGACGACGAAGAATTATGGCAGAGCCCTTGTAATGGGTTGGAAGCATTCAACAACCTACTCGTTGCGCAATTCGCATTGTGCGACGCCTGGTTACAGAATTCGCGTTGTGCGACGCTTGGTGCTTATTTTACTCTTCTACCACGCTATATTGCATATGCTAATGTGGTTCCTTCCCGACATGAAGCCTGCATAGGACCTTTTTGCAAAACAGCTTCAAGCGCCGGCATGGCTCAGAGGTTGAATACTGGGCTCCCACGCAGAGGGCCCAGGTTCGAACCTCGTTCCATCCTGGATTTTTTTTCTTATTTCGTTTTGTTTTCTTATTTCGAGCGATACTGGTTACGGACACCGGCGGCGGCGGCAGCGGTGGCGGCGACGGCGGCGGACAACTACGGCGCCAAAAACGGCCGGTGAAATGATCTCATAACAGCTTTCGCTGTAAAAGCCCAGACTGCCATGAACAGAAGCGAGTTATTGCGCACTCAGAGCTCGTCTGGGCAACGCTGACCTGGGGCACTTTGTTGATACCGCCTAAACTACGTGTATGATTACAGATGACCTTAGTCGGATGTTTCATAATATATGCCCAAACACCCATATTGTAATGTCTAACGCAGAGCAAATACTGCCCATAACAATGCATTGCATAAAAGCATTACATGCTTTATTTTTCTGACACGACCTATCTCTTACAGTAGCGTAAGCATGATCACGAATTCAGGTAAATACGCGACATAAACATATATGCACAAGCAAATAACGTGATCAAGAGAGTACATTGCTTACCTGTATTACATTTACTGCTGTCTTCGGCCAACGTAACAACGGATGCAACACGCTCGACAATTGTGTCTCATGCAAGCGAAGAATGAGCAATGCAACTCGTTGCAACGGCCGCGCAGCGCACTGAACGTCCCTGTTGCATTGCCTCGTGGCTGATTTGTGGCAGACCTCGCACTTTTACGAGTGTCCTTGCTTACTGTGTCACCAGTTAGACGCCATCAACGTACAAAACACGATTAGACCACGCACGTCACCAAAGCACGGAGCGTAAAACCTGGTTAAATCGAAGCGCGACTTCAACAACCGCGCCAACCGCCTCGCGTCCGAATGATCTTCCGGCATACACCTCAAGCTGTGCAACGCCTAGGAGAGATGATGCCTTCCCTGGTTCGATGAAGTTGAAGCGGCGCCTGGAGGACGCCGTGTTTGTGACTCACGCGGGCTCACACACAGTTCTATAGGCCATCAAACGAGCGGCTGTCGCACGCTATCTTGTTAACTCCGCGGCATCTTTTTCTCCTGGGTTGGAAAACTGATAAATGTTAGGCGTGTTTGGTGCTATGTTGTGACCTGACGTTTGCCGTATTATTGCGATAGCAATTTCATGGACAGTTTCGGCTGGTTTTTGTCCATCCCCGTCGCCGCCGCCGTCACGCACCGTATATGTATAAGTACATATATATATATATATATATATATATATATATATATATATAATATATATATATATATATATATATATACATAAAAGCCGCAAAGAAAAATAATTCAGAAAAAATGCTTCCGAAGCGCGGTATTAAACCAGGGACCTCTCGCTCGGCAGCGCGTGGCTCTAGCCACTACGCCACGAAACGCAGATCGTCCACGTAGCTAACGGGTAGCGTTATATACACACCCTTTACCGCTGGCCGGACTTAGAGACGACAGGCGCTTATAAGCGTTTCTTCATTACCAGCGAGATGGCGCGAGGAGCGCGCTGGGCGCTGGGCTTTAAAGGTCGCCGCCCCCTCCTGCGAACGCCGATGCTCTTCGCCCTACAGGGCGTGGTCGCCTTCGTGCGCTTATCTCAAGAAAAGAAGGAGGGCGGGCGGGGTAGAGCGGGGGGTTGTATGTTTTGTGCTTTCCCCGCGATCTCCGCGCTGAATCACAGAGCGTACGAAGGTCACTTCGCCCGCTGCAGCGGCCGCATTTGCGAAAGGAGGGCGCTGTTCAAACAGGAATAAGTAACAACTGCGACGTTTAGTTCGTGCTCGTCCTGGTATACCTGTTCGTTCGTTTCGTGCGTCCTGCTTTATGTTTCAGCAGTGTGCTTCAAGTATCGAGCTGTGACGCATGATAGTTCGCGCTCGTCCTGTGTGCGTTCTTTTCGTGCGTCCTTTGGGCTCGAGCGACGCGCTGGCAATTTCGAGCTGCTTTCCGTTCTTCACGTTACATTCCAACTTGTTGCTATCGCATTCATTGCTTCGCCATTGCGGCGAAACTGACTTTTTTTACGACCACTTAACTTTAACATTGAAAATAAACTAGAGAAGATGGCAAGAAAATACGGATAAATTGTATTGCGAGTGTTGGAAAATATTTTTCTCGCGCCTCGGAATGCTTCTTCGATCTCATCGTATGTTTCATTTTTTTTTTACTTTCGTGTGCTCGAAGTACTTCATCGTGTCGCCATTTACCATCTTATGTCTCTCTTCTCCGTATTAGCGAAGCTTCACGGGGGCGAATCAATTAGGCCTGCGGCTTAAAAGGAAAGTAAATATGAGAAAACTTAGGAAGTGGTTAGGCAACAACTTAGGAAGTGGTTAAGCTTTACGTCGAAAAACGTACAGCTGAACCTGTCGCATTCCCATGTTTGCTGGGCCTAAACCCACGCTCCCGCAAACCTCTGCTGCCGTTCAATTCGGCCTATTCTAAGAGTGTTAAGCGAGCAATTGCCTCACTTGTTTTAGACTCCGCGCTCCAGAAGTCTTGCGAACATGCTGCCTCAACCAGTTTCGGCCAACAGGTGGAACGGCTGCGGTCGTCGGGATATGCGGAAACCGTTCTGGTGGCCACTGGGGGTCGCTGCTCCAGGAAATAAAGGAAAGAGGAGGAGCAAGAAAAGACAGAAGAGCGCCATGAAGCCCGTGTGCACAGTGTATCTGCTCAAGAGTGGCTACTAGGCACAATGTGCATATTGTCATATCAGCGATGAACAAGCTGTCAAAGTTTTGTGCGCGCATAGCAGGAGAGGTAAAAAAGACAGCGTCTTGTGGAAAAAAGCACACCCGGCTTTACAGGGATTGTGCGGAGGCGTCGTGTATGAGTTGCCACTGAGCTTCGGGAAGTCCTATATTGGACAAACGAGCCGCTGTGTCAACGACCGGGCACGTGAGCGTGAGCTGTCGCTCACAAATGATCGGCGCGCACACCTTCCGGCGCACTGCGTGGGAGTGCGACCGTGAGCCTCTGTTCACTGAACTGAAGATACTGGGCCGCAGCAGAGACACCGTGGCACGTGAGCTTCTGGAGTCATTTCACATCAAAAAGAAAGGCACCGATTGTGTTAGCCAAACGTCGGTATGTTTGCGGGGGAGTGAGTTTCAGTTGATTCAGCGTAACTTAATATAACCTTTTGTCTTTTGTATTATTTTTCATCCATTTGATGCGTGCGCAGCCGCGCTTGTGGTATACTGTGCTTTATATACTCGTGTTTTTTTCCGAATAAAACCAGTTGGTAGTGAGCGCTCGTGTAGTCGTCTTGTCTCTTGTGTCCCGTTCGTTTGCGCTCAATCTATTACACAAACAATATTGCGATGTATCTGCTCAAGGGTGACTAGTATGGCTACACCATTTGTATGGGCGTTTTTGTTCTGCACCCTCCCCCGACCCTTCTCTCTATTTCTTTCTGTCTTCTGTCTTTCCTGCTGAAAATGGTACCGCTTCGTCTGAAGTATTGTCGTATCAGCTGAGGAGCGGAATAGTGGAATCGTAAATGCTGAGCTTGTATTTTCTGACTTCGCAAAAGTAGACAGTTTTGGAAGTATAATAACTTTGTCTTTCCTCCAAGTGTAACGAACCTCATCGTAGTCGTTGCAATGGTGTTTTCATAAAAGCCCTGACGCTTTTTCAAGTAGTTCAAATATGTAAATCGCAGTTTGATAAAAAAGTTTAAGAAACCACTGATTAGGTTTGATAAAAACACTGATTTCCTTGTGCATGAAAGAATATTAATGTTGCGAGAATGAACATTCAAAATATATGTGTCCTTGTTATTGCCAAAGGAGCTTAGCTGCATGTTTCATTTTATGGAATTTTCGAATGATCTTCAAGTTCTTTGTTGCTGATATAAAACAATCCTTCTGTTGCAGGTAAAATGCTGGAACGAGGAAAACGGTTGCGACGCCATCATGACTGTTTCAGACATGCTGAAGCACTTTGATGAAGATTGCGTCCGTCACACAGCGCGCTGTCCGAACTGCTCAGCTCTCGTCCTCTGCACGAATGTGTGCGCGCATCGGAGAAGTAACTGCACCACGCACGAACTGTCCAGCGAGGCCCAACAGCTGAAACCACTCCAAGGCTCGGCTCAGGAAGCCATGTTCCCCGATTTAAAGACAACATTGGAAGAACATGTCGGGGAAATGAAATTTGGCCTTGACCAGGTTGTACGAGAGCACCATACCCAATGCGATCAACTAAAGGAGGTCTTGCACATTGTAAATGAGCTTAGGGAGACAGTGATAGAAACGTCACAGAAGCAAACGCGTGACACTAATGAAGCAAGGATTGTCGCTCTTAGAGAAGTCAAGGAAGATTTGGCTGCAAAAGATGGCAGACATCACGAAGTTGCACAAATAATTGGTCTTTTAAGCGCAGATGTTAAAGTAGTCGCAGCCGACGCAGGCGCAACAAGGCAGTGCATCGATAAGCTGGAGCGAAGTAATGCTGAGTTAAGACGCCGTTTTGCCGCAGACGACAACCGACTGAAAAGAGTCTCACAAACCGTTAGCTCCTTCGAGGGTGTTCTCGGTAAAGCACTGGAACGGGCAACAGAGGTCATCGTAGCAAAGTGCAAGACATATTCTGGCATGCGTGATGCGTCAAACGTTTCAGACAGCAAAAATGGCCAGGAGGCGTCCGGTGTGAGAGAAAGTCAGGCTCTTGCAAGCGGCACATTGGGGATTACACAAAACGTGTTTTATGTCAAAGGACTAAAGGCGTTGAAAGAAACGGCGATATCGAAAGGTTATTCTGAGCATTTCAATGCACCATTTACTTGTGCGGGTATCACTTCTCCTTCGGATTGTACCTGAAGAAAAATGAGAACTCCGTGTCAGCGCACGCGCTTATGCGACTGCACAAAGGCGTGATTGACGAATTTCTTCAATGGCCATTCAGTCACGATGTCAAGGTCACCTTTATGCATTCATCTCCAGCCAAATACCGCGAGTTCTCGCATACTAGTCCCTTTAAGCTGGAAAATTTTGGCAGGCCGACTGAATCACCTAATGCAGGCGCCTATTTTTCCGGCATTGTTGTTCCCCTGGAGGATCTCCAACGTGAAGGATACATTGAATCTGATCGTGTCTGCTTGAAGTATGAGCTACAGCCTAAAACGAAGTAATACCTTCGAGCCATGTGTACAGTGCATTGTAGAAAGACGGATATCCGGAAGTGCGAATGGTCATGTCCGAAGAGAAATAATCAAGTCGGCGGATATAGAGTTCTGAGGTATATGTATTGTAGTTTTATGTTTTATGTAATCATGTATGCTCGAAAACATCCTTCTTTACCCACCTCTGAGGCCAGCTATCCTACTTTGTTTCAGGATATTTGAGAAAAATGTTTGTTATAACTGGAACGTTAGCGACGCCACAACAAAGGATGTTATTGTATGTTGTAATAATGCAGTTCCCTTTCCAGAGAAAATAAAACGGATATTCTCCATTTGGCCTTGCGGCAGTTTGCGGTGACCAAAGGAACTTTTATAATATTTAGTAGTTCCTCGAATAGCCTAGTAAGGGGCCTTAAACTAGCAATAGGCTATTATTTAGTGGCAGTCATTCAATCGTAAACTTGATGGCAAGTCAATCGTATACTGCAAACCGTTTCACACTCGTATAGGTGTTTTTGAAATAAAACACCTATCGTACACCCCATTTTCTGTCAATATTATCCGAAAGGGTGTAATGTCTTTTTTGCACAACCTTTGCACACCCTTTTTTAATTTTAGGTGTACAATGGGAGTATGTTTGTTCTACAACATCCATTGGTGTTCTTTGAATTTTACACCTATGGGTCAATTCACGCAGTCAATTGACCCATAGGTGTCACCCGTGACGCTTAGACAATTCTGGGATAAATGTTTGCATTTATTTTTGCTCCATATTGCCGAATACTATTCTACGGCAGTCAGTACTCACATCTATAATACAGAAAGGTGAAAATAAAAATAATGACCGCTTATTTGAACACAGCAAAGGGACAACCAAGAGAATACATGACCGAACATGACGCTGCAGAAACGAATCAATGGTACAGTATCAGCACACAAGGTGTTCCACTGGCTGATTATTTGATGAAAGGGTATTGGCCTCGATATCTTTGAGTGGCGCCCTCTCGCGTGTGACGTCAGAGAGGGACTCGGGTACCGCTCTTCGCGCTCGCTGCGTGAAGGTTACTTGACGCTACCGGCCAGTCTGCCCTGCTCGAGTTATTGAAACATGAATGGGCATGTCCATAAAGCAATTTGTACTGAATGTAAAATGCCCAGCGAATTCGAGCGGAGCTGCCGTCGGAGCACGTTCAGTGCCGATTGCTCCTGGTGTCGTCTGATAGCCATGAATGTGTACGTCTGCATGTATGGCGATGATTTCTTTCGCGACTGTTCTATCCCGTGGCGCACTCAAATGACTTTCCGGCCCGTTTGAAATCCCAAATTTCAGCGCTCGGACTTCGGCTACCGTGTCGGCGTTTAAGCGCAATATACGTATACCGCGTGCTGCACGTGTTCGGTTGCTAAGCCTGCTCCTTCGATTCAATTCCTTTGTTCGGAGTTTTAAACGCGTGACAAGCGACGTGTGATGGCATTCAAATGAAATAAAGGGCGTTACAGGCCAGAACTTTTGATTAAATCCGAATTTTCAGCGGCTGCCGTGTAAGCGTGTCGTATGTAGTTGAAGTTTAAACAAGAAATAAAAAGGTTGAGAGCATGTGTCAAACAGGGATGCACCACGGTGATATGAAATATATCGTAGGTCGTGCGGAGTCGTCTTTATTTTTGTAGCATATTTTAATCCTTACGTTAACAAATCAACGTTTCCTAACTCGTTCCCGGCTGTTTGAAAGCATGATGAACAGAATTAGTGTAATCATACTAACGTAGATAAATACAAAGCTTTCGCATCGAAAATCGTAGCAAGATGTATTTACTATAAATTAGCGTAATTCACTCTCAACGGTCGACTCCTGATAGGGCGTGATGCAGTCACATACTAAAAAGACTCGCAGGGCCCCTATGCATTTGCCTAAGACGGCTCGCAGGCGAAATTCATCTTCTTCTTTTTGTTCAGTCGATGTATTGTTCCTTCCCCGCCCCCTTCCGAACGTCTTTTGGACGTAACGTGGTTTTGCACTGCCTCGAGGATCGGAGGCATTGCCTCCGTGATCGACTCACCAATCATGGAGGCAATTCAAACCAACGATGTCATGCGATGACTTAATCATGTGACGTGACGTTATGACCTCACAAATTTTGGAGGTCTGTGGTGTCATCAGGACGTCATAAAGTGACGTCATCATGTGAGAATTTTTTGCATCACTCGTGTTGACGCTGCCGAATAGGCTCGCCGACGGTGCATTTTCCCGTTTGATCACGAATCCAAAGCTTTCGGCGTAAAATATTTACCCTTGTTACAGCGCCATAAAGAATAGCAAAAACCAGCCAAAGGGCCAAAATAATGGTGGGAAACGACTATCTTGCTCCTCTTCCTCGACATAATCGCCCATTTCTCCTACTGTTTATCAATCCGTATTATCCGTGGCAAACGAAACACGAACAGTGGAGCGCGGTCCACAGGCATTAGGAACTGTATATTGCGCGCCGTCCTGTCATCACCATTGACAGCTACGCACACCCGATTAGGCAGCACTGCTCAATCGGAAGCATGAATCTGGCTCACGAGCGGCAAACCGAAACAGCGTATATATCTCTAATCATAAGAGTGCGAACTGTACCGCGCGCACCACTGCTGGCGTTTCATTCGGGGGCGATAGTACGTGTAACAAGATTTAATGTGAATCCACTTCACCCAATTCACCGCTAGTTGTCCGCAATAACCCGCTGGTCTATGAAGTAATCAATTTTATTTTGTCGGCAAACGTTCCGTGTACTTACTGCAATTCGGAGTGGAGTGTTAACTTTCGTTCAAGTCTGTTTACATAACGCTAACTTTTGCGAATAAGCCGTGAAATTGATCGCGCTTAGCTCCAAAGCAGCGTAGACTCTCTTTAACTCGACTGGCGGGACGTTCGCGCTTTCACGTAAGTTATTTCAACACCATCCAGCCCAGTGAGTGACGCTACGAACTCGGGGGCATGATCCTGACCGCGATGGCTCTGTGGATATAGAAGATACGTTAATGTTAACGTTTCTTAACCTCCAATAATGCTAGCAGCCATCTAAAGAACTATCATTACAGGAAAATACAGATAGCAGTCGAGGAACGCCGTGCGACGCGAGCGAATTATAACGAACATGCTGCTGTTCTAGCCGCAGCCTAGCAGACGACAAAAGCCGAATCCCCGCCTCTGCGTCACCGGAGCGCCGTTGGCAGCGCCGCCACCGGTGGCTCACCAGGCCAATATACAAGTCTTCTGCAGTCCAATTCAAACACCTGAACATGACTTTTTAAGTCTGTCCTTTCTAACTAGCTCTAACCGAATGACTTATATCATAACTTCATGCGGCAACAATGCATGCTGACTTCTTGCTTTAGTAACAGAAGCAACGCACATAAGTGTAACCTGCTAGTACACAGTATTGCGCAGAAACTGTACTGCAGCTGAACACACAAAGCAAGCATAATTAATGAATTACTGGTGTTTTATGCGCCAAAACCCCGATATGATAATAAGTCAGTCCGTTGCGGAGGGCTCATATCCGGAAATTTGAGACACCTGGGACTATTTAACGTGCACCTAAATCGAAGTAAATGAGCCTCTAGCACTTTCTCTGCCAATAAAAAAGCTACCGCCGCGGCCTGGATTGAACCCGCAATCTTTGGGTGTAATAGTATTATAGTAATAATATATCGGGTTTAACGTCTGAAAACCACGATATGTTTATGACAGACGCCGTAGTGGAGGGCGCTTGAAATTTCGACCACCTGGGCTTCTTTAACGTGCGCCGAAATCTAAGTACACGGGACTCAAACATTTTCGCCTCCATCGAAAGTGCAGCAGCCGTGGCCGGGATTTGATCCCACGACCTTCGGGTGAGCAGTCGAATGCCATAACCACTAGACCACCTTGGCGGGGCGCAATCTTCGGGTGAGCAGCCGAGTATATATGTACTTCCGTGGAAGCATGCGAGTAACAAACATTTATAAACCGTTAAGCTTGAACGCGATAGCGATATCCGCACGCACGCACGCACGCACGCACGCACGCACGCACGCACGCACGCACACACACACACACACACACACACACACACACACACACACACACACGAAAAACGCATAGTAAAGCTTAATGTTTTCGCCCTCTTCAACAGCAACTTTATGACAACAATGTTTTGTCTGTCCATAGTATACGGGTGAGTACCGCCTTGCCGAACGCTAGCCTGCCTTCGCTTCTCGGTAGAGACCCAAGCCGTGCCACAAGGAGAGCCGAAGTGCGGGTTGCCTCTGGCTCATATATTTATTTGCACCTACGTAGAATTTTCGCTCACTGCCAACGCTGCTTTTTCGCTCGCAACCAAAGAAGCCGCCGCCGACACCGGAATTTCTGCGAAACGAGCTCTTTAATGCTATCGCGGGCACGACGTAAAATTATCTACCTATGGATAGTGAGAGCCTCGGCGTCTCGACGCGTAATACAACGCATGCCTGTAGGTGCCGTCGACTAGACCGTGTATCTCAAACCTCATCGCAACGAGCTATCAGAGGAACGTGATGTACCGGGACAATCTTTGCTTTTCATTTTATTTTATTACTACTCCTGCTGTTGGCAAACGTACGCCACCGCGCCGTTTGCTCCATGCAAAAAATGCTGAAACTTGAACGTTTGAACTCGAGCTTGCGGGCCATGTCTTATTGCGACAAAGAAAATAACGCCAAAAGAATAATACATGTGTTGTGCTGCATCGCGTCAGTGAGTATGCACACTGAAAAGGTCATTAACCAGCAAGCTTTGCTTGACTTAATAACAGCGATTACCGCTTAACTTCGTGACGGGCTTGGTAGCGCTGGTGCTGTATCCGGTGTATCCATCCGCACGGCCGTTGTGTCACCTCTGACGTCAGTCGAGCACGCGGAATTCGGACGTGTCGGTCGCGCTCGCCGTGCTCGTCTCCTCTCGCTTTGTTTCGGGCTCTGCGAGTGCTGTGATTCACGGAAATTATGAACGCAGCTGTGAAGAAGCTACTTCGCGGCATGTTCAGCACTCGTGAACCTGCATGCAAGTACTACGTTCCTCTGGAGCGACTGTTAGTGGCTGTTATACGCGGACAGGAGTTAGGCCTATAGGCCCGTAACATTTCCTGCGGAGAAATTGACGTCTCAGTTTGGGTGCGAGACTCTCGCAGCTTCATTTCTGCTTAGATGGAGGGACGGACGCCATCAATTTGATGTGCGTTGGCCATTGTTTCGATTGGCGGATTCTTTAAACTACAGGCCTCTGTCCTTTGAAGGTAAGGTAATTTTCTTTAGCTGTGCAAAATTATATTCGAAAACCATGAAAAATGAAAATGCATGTTTTCTTCCATCACGAGCTACATACGTGACATGTTTCAGAAGTACGTGACTGCGTAATTTTTGCGGCGTGCGTGATTACACTGTGCTAATAGAAATGTAGGTTACGATTTCCGTTCACTTTCGAACGTGCTGACTTTTATTGGCCGCGCTTATTGGAGCTTGTTTCAAGGTATGCATTAACGTTTACGTTCAAGCGCCTGTACTACTATTTTGACTCTGAAAAACTACTTTGCGCCATTTGCGCTATTCGGAATGGTTTCGAATGTGTGGAGGTGTGAGTGTTTAAAGTCGTGTTTTAGAGACGCAAGTTGGGCGTCTTTCTAGTGCCATGATGTTACTTTGCCTTCACTGTTTCGACTCGCGCCTTGAAAGTTGTCCTTCTCCCGCGTGTCGCTTCAGCATGGTTAATTGTAGCATGTTCGTCCCTTTGGAGCCGTGCAATGTTATCGAGTTTTCGCCTGTTTACACCGTTCTCTTCTATGTTCCAACTTGTACAACAAATTCCTTTTCTCATTTTTTCCAGGTGGGACTCACCATTTATCTTTTGAAATAAGTGCTGCGCCAAACAAATAATGGCTTTCATGTCTGATGGTGAGGTTATTTGCAGTATTTTGCATTTAAATATAGATGTCCGCACATTTGCGTCTTCTTCGTTTCCTTGGGCTCTTGAAAGAAAACGAAAGGTCACAGAACTTATAAAAGAGTTGACTTCTCCCAGTGTCTGTTTGTGTGTCATTTAGTTGGCTTATGTGCCCGTGTCCTGGTTTTATTTCTCCCCCAGATTAGCTTGTTTTCACGTTTACGCGCGTTTTGGAGAATTGAAGCGTAATAGCAGGCGATAAAAAGTATTTGCTATTGCAGTTAAGGCCAAACCCCATATGCGCGAAAATGCACGCGACAGCGACGAGCGATGCTATGAGCGACGAAACGAGCAGTTCGCGCGACGTGTCGCATGGTGGATTTCGCGCGATCGCTCGGTTTTTCAGATGTGGAATCCGTCGCTCGTCGCCCGGACGTGCTGAGCTCAAGCAGCCAATAGCAAAAGACCTGAACAAGATGCATCAGTGACGTATTGCTGATTTCCGCCACTTTCTTATCGGCGCGCATCAAGAACAACGTTCATCAACGCGTTCATCAACATGGCTAACGGCGACGAGCGCAACGTTGACGTTGTTGAACGCGAACGTGCGCTACGGGACCTCAGGGACGGGAACTACAAGTCCCGTGCCCTCTGTGATGCGGCTTGGCGGCACGTAGCAGAAGTGATGGGATCGAAAAAAATGCTGCAGGACAATAATAAACATTTTATGTACCATTATGCAACAAAACATCGTATTTTACATTGCATACCGCTGACGACGGGCCATTTTTGGTACGAATAAACGCCCTCATGCCAGCAACAGTGGACATCGCTCGCCGAAGCCGTCGCGTGAATGGGGATTGCCCATCCAAGCGACCGCTTGCGCGAAGACGATCTACGTCGCGTCGCTCGTCGTTGTCTCGTGCATTTTCGTGTATATGGGGTTCGGCCTTTATTGAAAGCGCGATCTGCCTCCGTGAACTTTTGCCTTACCTACTGTAATTAAGCTATAGTGAAAGTAAACTGACCTGATTTAAGTTATTCTTCGTTTTATGTAGGTGCAGCTTGCTGTTTCCCGTCCAGAGTGAGTTGGCATAGTCTGTCACAATAACACTCGAACTGTGCAGGCCCTACAGTTCTTTATGCAAGCATACATCAGCAGTGCACATGCAGACAGCTGTGTGCCCATATAAACCCACGAAAGTGCATCCAGCAGCTTTTATTCAAGTTACGAAAACTGTATATGAACCCCAAGCATACAATGGGGAATCGCAATACATATTGTAACCACCTGTCTTAGCAGGGATTTTTCAAAAGTTTCTATATAAGACCTTTTGAAGAATGCCTACTCTGGCACGGGCCTCAGTAGTACTGAGGCAGGTGCCTCAGTAGGCATTGTTCGTATACTGAGGGAGCCTCTTCACTTGTCTGTCTACAAAAAATCAACAACTATTAAAACGTACTGTTTGTGTACTTTCAATACATCATCAAATTTCATGCCGCTTTCAATTGTAGCTCAATAATTATTCAACAGAACAGTCAGGAAGAATTCTCAATGCACAGTGTACTTTAAATAACAAGTCCACTACTATTCAACAACTTCTCTGTCAATAAAACTGTTGTAAAATTTAATCGGTCAATTTTCCATAGGTGTCAACATTAAAATCAACGATTATTCAATGGACAGACAATTACTCTTCATTATTGTATGTCAACATTGACCAACGGTTTTTCAATAATTTTCAATAAGATTTTTTGTATGGGACATGGCAAAGATGATGTGGTTTCTATTCAAATACCGAAAATATGAATTGTGCAGCATTTTAAGGGCAAGATCTTTCAATATGTGCAGAAATACATGGTTTGACCAAAATTCTAAAAGCTCTGATTTATGTCATGCAGACCCACTTATCGAAATTTGAAATTCCGTTAGCTTTAGACAGAAGTGTGAAAACTAGGCCTTATTCACCGGTTAAGGCTAAACACTGCCTACACCAAGATTTTCTTTCCGCAGAGTTGGCCCCCGCGCTGAAAATCCTGAATGCGAATGTGAATTTGTATATGAATACGTACAGCACCTTCTTCTAGAATACCCACACCATGACACACGAAGACCCCGACTGATTTAGCGTTGCATTAGACCGCAGACCATTCAGTTTAAGGAATCCTTTTTGGGCCCATGGGCAACAGAAGTGCGCTTTGAATGCATTCAATGTTTTCTTGAAGATAGTAGCATTCTTGGCCATTACTACCGCATTTAGGTTTTATATCAGAGTGTATATATTATGTGACTGTTGACTATTCGTTTGGCTTGAAGGTTATGTTATGCATGTTAGGTTTTATTTTAACATCCCCGTGATACATATATGCGATTATTAACTATGTTGTCTTGACTGCTATGGTATGTATTTACGTGATAATTAATCTACATGATGCATGGCTGCACAACTTCATAAGGGGGCATTATTGCTTGTATTTTTGTGACTTCACTGTGTTATGGTGTTGTTAAAATTGTATATTGTATGTCCTGCATATTCGGAAATTTTCGGACCCTGAATGCTTTACGTTGGACACCTCTAAGAGCCAAGGAGTAGCTGGCGCCCTCTTTGTGCGCCGATCTCCTTATATCTTGTCAAACTGAGTTGAATGAATGAATAAATTAATTAATGAAAGAAAGGCGGCTCCGATGTCTGGGCGCGTATAAAAGAGACGTCGGCTAGAGCAAAAGAACAGGTCGGGACATTACAGCTACTACCGACCTTCCGGTCGCTGGTTTTTACATTCTATAGGCCTGACGTCATTGGTTACGTTCATAGTCTTGGAAAACAGGCGCGGCGTACAGACAGCGCATACGCTAACCGATGTGGCGCACTATACGTTCTCCACATCTGTTTACTTATTTGCGAATTTTCTTTTTTAGTTTGTACGCTTTCAATGATTGTACCTGATGGCGCCAATTACGCGCACCAAGAAATAAACTTCGCGCGTGATATGCATAATTTACTCGTTGCGTGCGGGTAATAGCTAGGTCACAGGTACCACACGGATAAAAGTCACGGATAAAGGTGACTGACTAGTAACGAGAGCAGTCTCATTCTCAAACTTTATTATGTGACAGTTGCATAGTAGCGATACCGCTAGCTCCAACTGGTTAAGTGAAACCAATTTAAAGAAAATATTATTCAGACTTACCGTTTGGGGCTGCTGCTTGGCGAGGTGGAGCTACTTGCCGGCGACCTGCGAAACAGGGGAAAGGTTGTAGTTATTTTCACGTCCGAGTGGAAGCCGAGAGCATTTTTTTTCTCAGTTCGCTTCTAGTAAGAGAGAAATAGCGAGCTCTTCGTTAGCGGCGTACACATTTACAATAGAGTGTGTGAAAGCTCAATGATGACGTGAACAGTTTTGGTAAAATAAAAATCATGTTTTATTTTTTTGGAGGAGTATACTCTATAAACGTGCGAGTCAGAAATACTGTAGAAAAATTGAAAGCTGGGCCAGTTGGTGGCAGTTCTTGAATATATTGAAACACAGCGCAATCACGATGCGGACCAAGAGAAAAGGAGACAAACCAATGAGCTCTATAAGGCACAATAAAGGCAAGAGCATTTCTCCCGGGTAAATGGGACCCGTCAGGCTGTGGAGTATGTCATTCATAAAGGTATTGAACGCGAGCACTAGACAAAAGACGAGCGGGTTTCACAGCCGGGTTTGTTTCTTCTTTTCTTTTTTGCTTGCTTCTTTTCACCTGCATATGTATATATGTGCACTTTTAAATAAATTTTAGTTGGAAGAATGCTGCGTCCTTGTCCTCTTGCTCGTCTTTTGTCGAGTGTTTGCGTTCAATACCATTATGAATGACATGTTCCAACTCGCCCAACTAACAACGTTGCTGTGTAGCATGACAAGCTTTCTTTCCATGTTTTCGGTACACTATTTAGTGAGGAAGGAAAGAATAAAATGAATGAATGAATGAATGAATGAATGAATGAATGAATGAATGAATGAATGAATGAATGAATGAATGAAATTTTTATTTCATGTGCAGTAGATAAAGGGTGACGGGAGCAAAAGCTGCACTGAAGCAGCTTCATGTAACAATCGCGGCATCCTGCTTGACGTCGGGTGTTAGTCGAGTGATTAGTAGCTCGTTCGCGAGATTTAAGCCGAGTGTTTCAATATGTTCAAGAGTTGAAGTACAGTTACAAGCGTTTGCTTCGTACGTTTTGTACAGGAAATCATAGCCAACTGTCACAGCCATTACAGGTTAAAAAAAGAAAGAAAACAGGATGTGTGCATTGCATGTTTTCAAAAGCTCTCACTCTGGGTGTTGCTGAAGCCACTTGCGTGATTTCAGCCACACAGTGCATGTAGAAATTGGGGTGTCTGAGATGAATAAGCAAGAAAAAAATGAAACATAGTTGGACCTCAATAAAGTTCTTTCATCCATCCATCCATAGTTTAAAAACGTGACCTGTACACGGAAGACGTCTTAAGCCTTCCTTACCTATGCCGCTTACAACGAAGTGACGCATATAACGATGTATTTCGAAGGTAATAATAATTTGCGGGATTTGACGTGTTAAAACTGCGACGTGATTATGAAGCATGCTGTAGTGGAGGGCTCAGGAAATTTCGGCCATCTGGTGTGCTTTTAAGGTGCACCGACATACTGTACAAGGACCTCTAAAATTTCCGCCTCTATCAAAGTTCGATCCGAGAGTGGCTGGGATCGAACCCGCCATTTCTGGGTCAGCAAGCAGGCGGGCACCGTAGCCACTGTACCACCGTGGTGGGCGATGTATTTTGAAGGTGCCAAGCAAATCGTTAACACGGCCTCCATGACAGTATCTCCTCATTGGACGAGTCATTGGCTGGGACGTGACGCGGGCGCAGTGAGGTGTAGCAGGCACCGTGCATCACATCGGCGCCTTAGTCGAGTGACTAGTAGCTCGCTCGCGAGAGTTAAGCTGTGGTTTACGCCCCGCAAACAACACTGGGACATAGTGTTGTTTCTCGCTTTGGAGCAACAAAATAATCGTGTTTATAGCGCTTCGCTACGCTGTTGGGGACAGCGGAAAACATTTTGTCTCCCTCTTCGAAAAGGAAGTCTGTTTCTTTTTTTTTCAGATTCTGAGACCTTTTGTCTCGTCTCGGTTTTTATATATTGTCAGGCGGTGGTCGTTTCGACGCCCTGCACTACACGAAATCAAGCGCGCGTCTCCGAAGCGGGTGCGCCCGCGCTCGTTATGTTAAGGCGCAAGTTTTATGGCGCGTCGTATGCCTAAACTATCGCGCACTGCTCCCCCGCTCTCCGAGCATGCCTACGTTTCTTGTCCCTGGTTTAAGTGAGGATGAAATGCCCTGAAAGGAAAGGCGGTTACTGTTTTACGTATAATACGAACTATTCTAAATTTACCTCGTAGCGGCGCGAAGAGAGCAGTAACAGAAGGCCAGCGCAGCAGGGTGAGCGCTATTGTGGTTGTCCTCTGTTGGTAGCCTCGTCTTTTCGTGCTGTTCCAATAGAATTTTAACGTGAACAATCGCTACCAAAAGGCGACCTCGATGTTATAGTGGTTACGGTGCTCGGCTGATGAATCGAAAGTCGCGGGTCCGACCGCGGCGGTCGCATTTGGATGGAGGACGAAATGTTAAAGGCTCGTATACTGTGTACTGCGAGCGCACGTCAAAGAGCACCAGATGGCCGAAATTTCCAGAGCTCTCCGCTACGGCGTGCCTCATAAACACATCATAGTTTTGGCACGTAAATGCCCGGATATTGTTAATATTATTCCTAACTCTACGAAGAAAAATTGTTGCTGCAGCAAGTCCCCCCCTCCCCCTAATAAGCACAATTTCTACCACGCTACCCACCCAATCACTGCCACTCACTCCCTCAACAGACTTCAGCCTCAACACCTCCTCAACAGCTCTCCCTGACTCTCTTCAAAAGCAGGAACCGTGCACGGGTCTAGAAGAACTGTACAGCTCACTGTTCGGCGCCGTATATCGTGGTTACCCCCCACTCCCCCCCAACACACACACACACACACACACACACAAAAACACTCGCACGCTTCGCTGTTTCAACCCTCTCGCTCGAAGGAAAAACAAAAACAAAACAAACACGACCCTGCTGGAAGAGCTCGGTGTGAAGGCCGGCCGTCGCCTAATTACCACCCAAACCCAAGACGAAGTGCCGACGTAACGTCTGCGTTGCGCGCGGGAACCACCGAAGAAGGAGAAGCATCTTCAACACCCTCACTACTCTATTCTCCCCTCCTCCTTCCTCGGTTTAACCTGCTTTTTATTGTTTTATGTTCTTCTCAACCGTCTCTCTTCACTCTGTTACGGGTGGGTATTTAGATCCATCCCACCGCTGCCACCAGTTGTTACGAGCGGGGTCGTTGGCCGACGCGGACTCAGGGGGTAGCGTGGAGCTGAGCGGCGACAGTCGTACCGCAGGCCCAGGGATGTCCAGAACAGCAGGGAGCCGAGGCAGAGACCGGCGTTGAGGAAAACTTAAAAGACGTTTGTTTACAACATCATAGAGGACAGGATCGTCAGAACGACTTCTAGTCCGATCGATCCGTGCCGAGCAGACGCTCTGCTGCTCCTTAAATACGCTTCATTCCCAAGATAGGGAAACTCCTTAATCGGCAAATGTCCAATCACAAACGTGCATGCCTTTGAAGCTGCATAACTAGCAAACGTCCAATCACAAGCATGCATGCCTTTGGAGGGTCCGTCTCTTCGACACATAGGTCACCGCCCCCAGGATGGCACGCCAGGGACCACTGCACTCTCACTCTCCACGTCCGACCAGTTCGGAAGGGGGGGGGGGGACAATGCCACCTCGGGGAACTGATAATCCTTTTTCGAACAAAGGCACGAGCTTTAACCAAAAGCACACTCGATGCAAATACGCGTCCCACGGAGGCGACCCACGCGCAGCTGCCAGCTTCCCGCCGAAGCGCTCAGTTCAGGGAAAAGACAGCAGGTGTAGGTGTCTAATCCGTTCTCCGAAATGAGGGGGGGGGGCGAGTTCAAGAAGCAGGAAAACTCGTTTGGAGACAGCTGGCCCAGGACCCTCGCATTTGCTTTGTAACAGCTTCCCCGGCGGCAGGCCGAGACCTCGACATACAAAGGTCAATCACCTTTGTGGGGAGAGGTCGATGAAGACAATGCTGATGTGCTGAAGCCGTGCACACCGCGATGCTGCTCTGCTGCATTCCTCCGCCACCTCCGGTGATCTCGAACATCTGGTAGCGTCGTCCAAGTTCGGAGAAAAGCTTCTTGCTCTGCTGGCCAACATTCCTTCTCGAAAGACAGCACCTGTGTCAACCACGCGAGAACCACAACCGCCAAGCAAGCAAGCGCCCGTACTCTCTCCCTGAGACCCACCAGGCTTTTACTCCAAACAAAATGACCTGTTCTCAATTAAAATAGCAGCAGCAATTCCAACAACCAAACCTGAAATAGGCTGCTCAAATCCACAAACACATGTCGTGATGAAGCACGACCACAACAAAAAAAAAGCAATTGTAAACCTCTCACATAAAAAACTGAACCTAAATGCCAAGCCAGAGTACCCGATGCCATCAAGTTCCCTGAATCGCACACAACACTAGCCTTTGGCTAAAACCCTTTTACTCATTGCACTTGGCAAATGAGTATTACATTAAGAAAACAAAGCGCTTCAAACTTAATGCGAAATAAAACTGAAAATCAAACTCACACGTATACCATAATACAAAGTGAAAAGTTAAAACCATACTGACGGGCTTACTAGCACGTAACGCCAAAACAAATCATTAGTACGTTAAACAGAGGCCTTTAACATTCAGCCTTCATCTCTGTAACCACTACGAACAGCTCTACACGAGCGCTAACGGTCCTGTCTCTTAAGAAAACAAACAAATAACCAAACAACTACCCCAGTGTCTGCGTCTGCGATAAAGAGGAATGTAAAAATTTACAAAACAACGCTGCATTCCTTCCTCATCGGCAGGCGACAAAACATTATCAAGCACATCCTTTCCAAAATTGAATACAAGATAAATTCTTAGTATTCAACGTTACCCTGTGCTTATCTGCATGCGGCGCCCTTTCAGACGAGCTCTGGGGAGACGCGCATGCCACAGATTTCGAGGGGTCCGGTCTCGACAAATGAACAAAGAACAAACCCATCCTACGCGCTCAGTAGCGGCGACTTTTGACCCGCGGCCTCTCGATTCTGACAAAGGGCATCGCTTGCCCATTGTGCCCCTCCTGGTTAAGCCGTCAGCCTTTAGCCACGGTGGGGGACAGCCTTTGTCACGATTCCGGCGTACGCGACATCTCGCTGCGCTCCTGCCTCGACTTGCCGTGAAAAGGATGAGACCAGGCGAAGATTTCGGCATCTGAATTTCACTGAAATGCTTTTCCTCGCGAGGCCCCTCACGTCCGATCTAGATTTCCGCAGGACTCTCAACTTGGAACTTGTACTAGCACGCCTTTTTGGGATTTCAGGCCTAGCCTTTATCTTGGCGTCTCGAAGAATGCGGTCGTCGCGTTTGGCTAGCGCTTTAGCACGCTTACCGCCACTGGTCTCTTTTGCGTTCGCCTTTCGTTTGCGTCGGCGCCTTTTTCTCACCGAACGGCTCGCAGCGCTCATAGTCTCGGCACTAGTACTCTCAAGTGCGCTGCCTTCTACATTCGCTGCCAACACTTTAGGCGGCTGAACTGACTTGTCCTCTGGGCCGTTACTAGGTAGCTCTGAGTCTGACCTAACGGTAGTCCCGACACTCTCTAAGTCAGCCAGCTCGCCCTGAGATGTCTCTTCAGCTTCGGGCGTTCTATCGCTTTCGTGGATAGCCCCTTTTTTCTGGCCTTCGAAGTCGGCCTCCTGCTCTTCGCGCCTTTGACACTCTTCAATCTCACGCGCTTTGCGTAGCGCCTCTGTCTCTCGCGCCACACGAAGTGCTTCTTGTTCTCGCGCTTCCTCATCTAGCGCTTTTAGGACGCGCTTCATCCTCACGCGCCTTGCGGAGCGCCTCGGCCTCTTGCGCCACACGAAGTGCTTCTTCCTCTTTCGTCTTGCGAAGCGCCTCGTCCTCACGTGCTTTGAGACGGGCCTCAATTTCTAGCGCTTTGCTACGCGCTTCTTTCTCACGCGCTTTGCGTAGCACCTCAGACTCTCGCGCCACGCGAAGTGCTTCTTGCTCTCGCGCTCTGTGACGCGCTTCCTCCTCTATCGCCCTGGCGTCCTCAAGCGCCTCACGACGGGCTTCGGCCTCTAGCGCCTCGCGACGGGTCTCAGCTTCAAGCGCTTTACGGCACGCGTCATCCTCAAGCGCTTCAGCGCTGTCTTTGTTGCCTCGGCTTTCGCAGTCAGCAGGACCTGAAGCCGCGAAGTCACGCAATAAGGCATCTTTGGCCCTATCAAAGTCTTGCGCTTCCTCCGTGGATAAGCGCTCCAAAACGCATGCAATTTGGCGCGGCAGCAACGTCACAAGCCACTCCAACCAAAGGTATCGGCTAACGCCAACGTCCTCGCAGACAGTCTTAAAGCCAGCAAGAAAAGTCTCAATGTTCTCGCCTGACTTGAAGACGTGGAGACGGCATCGTGCTCGCTGCCACTTAATCGCCTGAATTTCACGATCCAGCTCCTCATCTGGCGAGCATGTTCTCGCCCCCGAGCCTGCCTCTCTTCGCGCCTTTTGCGTTCCTCTGCCTCCCGCCTTTCACGCCTTTCGCGTTCCTCTGCCTCTCGCTTTTCGCGCTTCAGCCTCTCATTTCTTTTTTCAGCCTCGCGCCTCTCTTTTCTTTTTTCCTCAATTAGCTCTAGACACTCTGAGAGCTCGTCGTCGTCTGCCTCAAGGTTCTCAACAGCCTCGATAATCTCTGGCTTTCTCATTTGTTCTCGAACACCAAACCCAGACTTTTAGCTAACTCTAGCAAAAGCGGTTTTTTCAGTGCCTTCAGATTCATGGTTGCTGCAGGTGCTGCTAACTTCACTACTACTAAGACGCTACGTTCCTATGCATAGGTCAACGTAGAGTAGTTACCCAAAATTACCACCTTTCCTACAAAACTGGAGACAAAGCCTGGTAAAATCTCAGTGAAGAAAAGTCAAGCACTCACCACATCCTGCAGCCATGATCTCAGCGGAGACGATCCCGATGCTGGCACGAGCTTGTTGCGACTTGTCGTGAGCAGAATCCCGTCGCTGCCATCCAGTTGTTACGAGCGGGTATTTGGATCCATCCCACCGCTGCCACCAGTTGTTACGAGCGGGGTCGTTGGCCGACGCGGACTCAGGGGGTAGCGTGGAGCTGAGCGGCGACAGTCGTACCGCAGGCCCAGGGATGTCCAGAACAGCAGGGAGCCGAGGCAGAGAGACCGGCGTTGAGGAAAACTTAAAAGACGTTTGTTTACAACATCATAGAGGACAGGATCGTCAGAACGACTTCTAGTCCGATCGATCCGTGCCGAGCAGACGCTCTGCTGCTCCTTAAATACGCTTCATTCCCAAGATAGGGAAACTCCTTAATCGGCAAATGTCCAATCACAAACGTGCATGCCTTTGAAGCTGCATAACTAGCAAACGTCCAATCACAAGCATGCATGCCTTTGGAGGGTCCGTCTCTTCGACACATAGGTCACCGCCCCCAGGATGGCACGCCAGGGACCACTGCACTCTCACTCTCCACGTCCGACCAGTTCGGAAGGGGGGGGGGGGGACAATGCCACCTCGGGAACTGATAATCCTTTTTCGAACAAAGGCACGAGCTTTAACCAAAAGCACACTCGATGCAAATACGCGTCCCACGGAGGCGACCCACGCGCAGCTGCCAGCTTCCCGCCGAAGCGCTCAGTTCAGGGAAAAGACAGCAGGTGTAGGTGTCTAATCCGTTCTCCGAAATGAGGGGGGGGGGCGAGTTCAAGAAGCAGGAAAACTCGTTTGGAGACAGCTGGCCCAGGACCCTCGCATTTGCTTTGTAACAACTCCTCTAGTTCCTGCGTCACGGAATAGATTGCAAAAAATAAAAAGAGAATAAAAAAAAGAGACCCACCGCGGAAGCAGTGATGGATAGTTAACAGCGCAGCTTTATGCTGAGATGGCAGAGTTGAGGAGAGGGTGCGTGAGTTACGATACAGGAGCCGCTGAGAGCGGGTGAACCGAGAGAGTGTGTGTGAGAGAGAGGAGGAGGAGGAAGAAGAGGATGAGGAGGCAGGAATGGCTGAGAACAAGTGAACCGTCTGTGAGAGAGAGAGAGAGAGAGAAGAGGAGAGAGGAAGAAACAAGGAATGTAGTGGTGTTCTACTTTGAAAACGAACGACCGCGCCTCTCTTTCTCTCAGTGTCGACCGAGCTGTGACGACGTTTAAAGAACACTTTTCTTTCTCCGCGAGCCAACTGGTTCAACAAGCAGCGCTGCCTTCGTTATCTCACCGAAACACGCGCTGTTCTCTGTACGCAGCACCAGCTCGCGTTTCCTCTTGTTGTTCCGGTGCGAAGCTGAAAGCAGTAGGACACTTTCCTGAGATGTGTAGTGCGGGAATTCGCTCGCCACGACGGAAGACTCCCCACGACGGAAACTCGTTAGCAGACGCTGCCTGCGTTGAACGATTGTGCAGCGCGAGCGAGGGAGAGGGGGAGGGAGAGGGGAGGAGGAGAGGGAGGGAGAGGAGAGGCCTGCTGCCGGCACGAGACGAGCCGAGCATGCGCACTGGGGGTGTGGACGGCGCCGCTAACGCCGCAGGTGCGACTAAGAAATGTTCCGCATTTGAAAAAACATGCAGACAAAGTTATCTTCTTAAAAAAAACGTGCGGGCCCGTGTTTCTACAGAAGAGACGTGGCACCCTTGTCATACTGTACGCATGCATGTGCGACCGGATTTTTTATTCAGAGACGAAGAGCGTTAGTCCATGCACCGCTTCCGCATGTTGTGAGCTGGCTCAGTGTTGATCGCAACGACTCCATTTTCTTCATGTCGACTGGTTGCAGCAATCAATTAGACGAACGCACGGAGGAAAGCAACACGAAGACACTACTGACTAGCAACTGACATCTCGTTTAACCTCTTGTCGATGATGTTTGACTTCTTTAATCTTCGGCCCCATGTTTTTACCTGTAGGTAGGCGCACCTGTATATTCTGCAGAGGGTTTCAACAAACGACAGTTGTTAGTCAGCAGCAAAGGTGTTTTCTTCATGGCGCACGTTTTATTGCGATAGGAACTATACGGACAGTCTCGACGGGTTTTTGCCGTCACCGTCATGTTCCTCCCGTATGAAGTCCAAATTGATAAGATCCCCCCCGCGCATCGTATGTTCTAACGCGGGTAAAAGCGCGCGACCGGGGGTGACGAACGCGGCCGAAGCAGAGATCAAACGAGCCGGCCCATTTCCATCGTCGGAGGGTGCATGCGATAACATCACCCCGCTCGGGAGGCCTGCCCTCGACGCAGACAGCAAACGCCCCACCCATCTTTAACGAACATGAAAAGACGCATGCACCCTCCGTCGCTCGGAAGGTGCATTCGCTCAGAGGGGGGGGGGTGTCGCGCGAGGAGCATCTTTGAACTTTGAATGTAAGGGCGCGGTTGCGATCGCTGGCGCGCGCGCCATCTCGACAGCCATCAGAGCGGGCGGCTCGTATACCCTACGACGTGCTGCGCTCTCAACGCGAACTGACTATGCGGAGAGCATCTCTCCCTGGAGCACCAGCGTTTTGTAGTCACGCGAGATCGGATAAAAAGCAGTTAGCTGCCAGCCTCACTTCGTATACCACTACAATTTGTTGCTATCGCGTTCATTGCTTCGCCCTTGCGGTGAAACTGTGACTTTTTATTGGTTCACCCGTCAATTTGCACGCACGCCACTCACGGCACGCCGAAGCCCACCCCTTCCTACGGAGCCTCACTCTCGCCAAATTCGATGCCACGGGATCAGCGCTACGCCGTCGGACGGGAAAGCCTCGACTAAAAAGAGTTTCGCTGTTAAAAGTGAACATGTTTATGGTAATGATGTTACGTCACCAAAACACTCTCCGGAGTTTCTAAGTGTAATTTGAAGGATGTTAAAGATCTGTTCTTTATTAATTGCAATCACGCGAGTGCTAAACGAAAACTCTGCTCACCGAAGTGGAGCATGTGTAGAGAGATAGATAGAAAGAAAGAAGCAGAAAAAAAGAGAAATAGGGAGACAGAAAGAGAGAGAAAGAAAGAGAGAAACAGCAAGAGAGAAAAAAAAGCAATAGAAAGAAAGAGGAAAATAAAAATAAATATAGATAAATGAAGGGATTAAAGAGATACAAAGATAGAAAGACATAGAAAGAGAGAGAAAGGGAAAAAAAAGAAACAGACGCGGATAAAAAATAGAAAAAGCAGAGAGGAAGATAGAAAGGGAACGAAAGAGAGAAATAAACAGTATCAAATAAAAAGAGTGAAATAAGCAGGAAGACCAAAAAGAAGGGACGAGAGAGATATACAGATAGAGAAAGCGAGAAAGAGAAAGACAGAAATAGAAAGCAACAACAGATACAAAAAACAGAGAGGAAGAGAAAGAAAGACAAGAAATAAATAAATAAACATAAGAAAAACAACGAAGGCGACCCAGCGCCGCTCTTCCTTCAGGCTTGGCATCACTAGTGCGAAGCTGCTATAATTCTTTCTGCTGTGGTAGGGCCGGTAATTATATGAACAAGAACAGCACCTATACAAACATCATCGTATTTATCATCATCATTCTATCTCTATCTGCTAAGCGGGACGAATGGCTGTTCAGTAGTATCCATTATTCTTGAGCGGATTCCTTCAGTGGTCTCAGAATAGCTGACACAGATTGAACTATTTGAAGTTGCTGACCAGGTCACATCATTTTATTTCTGATGACGACATGTGGTGTTTCATTGAGCAAGACCAATTGCGGCGCACACTTCACTTAATTTTTGGACTTGCTGTACTGCGCTTCCCTTCCTTTAACACCCGCTATTTAACTAAAGTACAGGTCCGTTCATTTGCAATGCGCATTACACGGCCTGTCAGGGTGGTTTTGTTCCTGACTTGTATATCGGTAGATATTCATTTTGAAATTGCAGCGCACCTGGTAGATACTAAAAAATATGATTTAAAAAAACTTAACTAAGATTAATAAATAAGCAACAGTCACGTGAATTTATGCTTCTGCAGCAGCGTCACGGCCAATTATTTTAAGAAACCGGTAAAGACACATATGAAAAACAATTATTGTTGCGCCTTAAAGTGCATTGAATTGACCGTTTGAGTGTGCGATAAGCTATCTTACCAATGGAGATGGGTGCAATAGTCTGCTTGCAAGTATTTGTCCTTTAAATCCTCGTTGGGAATCCTCGTTGGGAACACAGTTCTCGCTCTTACATTTTGTTTTCTGAAGCAATGCCTAAAAGAATTTGTTGATACGGTGAGCCCTTGAGCACACGGGCTGTTTAGCTGTCAGTACACTCCTGGCATGCGCACATTTCCTTGCGACAGTATAGGAGCGCGTAATATGCCGTGGCAGACCGCCGCGCGGAAGCGCCATAAGTGCGATAGTAGTCATGGAAACGGCCGCTACGAAAGACTATCGACAGCGTTCCGAGGTATCAGCGGTGGGTGTTTGCCTCGGCTGTGTTAGCGAGCGGCTGCTTCATTCACCATGCCTACTCCGAGGCATCGGTACATGTTGGTCGGTTTTTCTGACGAGTTGGACTGGAGAGCCTTGAACTTCGTGGAACCAATTCCACCTAACATAATGTGCAAAGCGTGCGGCCTAGTGACCAGAGTGACCGCATTTCTGCCTTGCCTGCACGTTTTCTGCAATAAGTGCTACGAACAGTGCCGCAACGATGGCGGGCACTGCTGTCCACTCGACGGTCAACGAGCCTTGGAAGAAGATGTCCAATGGATGGAGTTTCCTGTGGGGAACCTGCTCAAAAGGAAGGTAGGATTTCCTAAATGACATAAAGCCTTTTGCGCTAATATTCTATGTATAAAGTTATTATGGAAAGGCGTAGCCGGGCAAGAAGAAATTATAGAAAATAAAGCTGCGTTGATTCACTCATACCGCATTTACTCGCAGAGTGATCCCACTAGCTGACTGATGGAACCCAGGAATTATGTCAGCAAATTTAATCTCCTTTTTCCCTCGTAAGGATTAACTTACGGTGGCGGGGATGGCGTTTATTGCCGTTATGACGTCACATGGTAATCATTTCTCGAGGTTGCCACTGCTTAAAAAAGCGCGATGACAACATGCATTGCACTGCTTTGCCATGAATGAGGTGTACAAGCCACACGTCTGCCGTTAAAGGCTGTTGAGTATGCCTGCCTCGTTAATCTAACGGTGACATTAGAGGCACCGCCCCTCGACAGAGCAAGAACCCGTGGACGCGCGTACAGGCAGCGGGAACTAGCGCAGAGGGATCGGCTGCGCTGTCAGCCCCGCATCTTTGCGTTGTCACACGGAGTGCATGAATCGATGACATCGGTGATTGTGCTGTCGCCACCACCACCACCACCGCCGCTGTTCGTAAGCGCTATCGCGCGAGATAACAACACCAACAAAAACGGAATAAAGATATCTAAGATAGAATGGGGTTCGAACCTGGGCCCTCTGCGTGGGAGCCGAGTGCTCTACCACAGAGCTATGCCGCTGCTTGAAATACCGTTGCAAAAAGACCCTCTACAGGCTTCATGCCGTGAAGGAACCACATTAATATATGTAATATAGCGTGGTATAAGAGCAAAACATCAACCAGGTGTCACACATGTAACCAGGCGTCACACAGTGCGAACTGCGCAACCAGTGGGGTCGTTGAATGCCTCCAACCCATTACAAAGGGCTCAGCCGTAATTCTTCGTCCTCAACAGCCACAGCATCAACAAAGTGCACATAATGCCTTACAGATGTGTAGCAGGTACCACGGTTCTCCACAATATGACGAAAAATGGCATAGTGGCTGCTTTGCCACTGCACAAAGATTATGACGACTTGTAGCGTAGTGGGTACCTCGCAAGTGCATTTGTATTAGCTGACCAGAAAGCCGATAAGGCCCCCATGATCCATTTCATCAGGGCCTCTATAAAGTCATTTTCCTCTCTCTCTCTTCCTCTCTATTTCTCACGTTAGCATACGTGATGTAGCGTGGTGGGAGGGTGAAATAACGGCGGGGTGTCAAGCAATGCGAATTACTTGAGTGTTGTGTCGTGTAAAGCTTCCAACCCATTACAAAAAGCTCAGACATAAATCTTAATCGTCATCAGCCGCCGCATCAACAAAGTGCACATAATGCTTTACAGGTTGTAGCGGGTACCTTACTTCTACGTAGAATGACGAATAGCGGCGTAGTGGTGCTTGCCAACTTCACAAAAATTATGATTCATGGCGTAGTGGGTGCCCTGTAGGTGTACTTGTATGAGTAGCCACAAGAGAGTTTAGAAGGGGTTCTAGAAATGCCGCTCTTCCAGCGTTCGCTGTGACTGTGCTGCGCTTTCTTTCTTTCTTTCTTGCTTTCTTTCTTTCTTTCTTTCTTTCTTTCTTTCTTTCTTTCTTTCTTTCTTTCTTTCTTTCTTTCTTTCTTTCTTTCTTTCTTTCTTTCTTTCTTTTTTAGCTCGGCGCCATCACCGGCTCGTCTCAGGCTCGCGATAGCGTTTCCTCTCTGTCACCGCACACGAACAAATAAAGGTTGCGCTTGGCTCTCCGTACGGCGCTGCATGATTTTCGTTTCGAACTAGTCTAAAGAAGTGTCTGTTCGCCGCTGTTAACGCTCACGTAGTTTCCCAACAAAGACGCGCCAGCTGTTTTCATCGGGCCGATAGGCGAGCGCCATTCGAGCACTCCGCCGGTAGTATCACAGCACAAACTGCCGCAGCAACAAACAAAAGGACGTTTGCATACACCGCGAATTTCGTTAGACCTGCCTTTATCATTATTCTTTCTTTCTCCGCTTCCCAATGAAGACATTTCGTGCGAGGATGGTTATAACGGAAAGGCGAAACTTTAAACGTTCGAACCAGTCCAAGATGGCAGCGCTCGGCGGCGGGAAACAAAAGAGACCTCCGTGAATTCCGATTTTTGCGTGACTTTAATAAAACAGCGCTGATTATATTACTTTTTTGGGCACACTGGGCTTTCAGTTGAAACTGCTTTTATATAGTTAGATGATCAGTTTTGGTGACTCGTATATAGCATGGATAACAGGTATTCAAGATGCCGAAACTGGCTGTTTATCACCACCCCTCCCATTTTTTTTGCGGTTTTTGCGATCGCCCGCGAATGTATCGGGTTGCAAGTGAAGCAACTGATGCAAAGCGAAGTGAACGTGTGCCTTTTCCGCAAATTTAGGCCCAGAGGGACTCAGAGATTTAAAACCCGCGGTTCGAGCCGCAGTCGAACCAAGGTATTATACGTGGCAGTCAAGTATTCATTCAAAGAGCTACGTCAGTGCTTGAAACTTCTTACGAAAAAGACCCAAGAATGGCGTCAAATTGCGGCATCGTCAACTGTGATTGCAGTGTTCAATATTGGCGTTTGTAACAATGTAATAATTATTAAAAAATGCATAATAATTCCTATGACTCGCCTAAATCCAAGACGGGGGGGGGGGGGGGGAGGAATGGCCCCAAGAGCACCCCTCCACCCAGATTGTTGCTTCCTCAAATCTATCTATCTATCTATCTATCTATCTATCTATCTATCTATCTATCTACATCTGGGCGCTCTCGTCGTCGTCTTCTCAGCCTGGTATAAACGACAATTGCCATAAGACATGAGTGTATGACCAAAACGATTCAGAGATCAAGAATAACGTTACTTTCCCATCGCGTATATCTCGAAACCCTTTTCACCAGTCACGTGTTGCACATGCCCGCATAACACGGCCATACTCGCATAAAGTGGTATGCGGGCATACACCAAATGTGATTCATTGTCCATATTAACCCTGCGTTGGGGAATTTTAACGCGACAGCGTTAATGATTCCGAGTTGCGGAAAATGTGGTACTGTCGTCGGCGGCGTTGTCGATGGGTGAAATAGCCTGATGGAATTAAACAAGAAAATTGCGGCTCGAGCCGGTATCGAAGCCAGGCATTCTGCATGCCAGTAAAGTATTCTACCACAGAGCCACGCCAGAGCTTCAATCACCTTTTGAATATGTAGCGTTTACAAGCGTTATCTCTGGGCGACGCGTCAGCTGTGGTTGCAGTGTTCGCTTTCCGCTTTTTTACTAATACAATAAACATTGTCTCCGCAATCTATAGTTAAGCGTTGCTCGACGACGACGGCTATTTATGATATACCAATCACCGCCCCGTAGCGTACACTTTGTAGCGATAAAACTTTCAACGCTTAAACGTGAGTGCTGACGTCACGTCGGACCATGAGCTACCCTTTACACCTCGGTGTGTCCGATATGGCTGGCAAGCCTGCGATATGCGCACAACTACTAAATTAAACAAACTACGTCCATGCTCCTCGTACGGTTCACGGTCCATGCTGCTCGTACAGTTCATGATATGCCCACTACTATCACAGTACCCATTCGGTTGTTTGCAGACGATTGTGTCCTATATAATAAAATAGAAAATCCCCATGACCAAACTCTTCTTGAATTAAACTTGCAAAATATTAAAACCTAGTGCGACACTTGGCAAATGGTATTAAACACAAAAAGAAACGGTTGTCGTGTCGGTTACGATAAAAAACAAAGCTATGCTTCACACATATTCCATTGACAGCACCGTCTTAACAAGAGTGTCCGCGCACAACTACCTTGGTGTCACCATAAGGTCTGAGTTAACATGGAATACTCATATTGATGACGTATTTATCAAATCACGGAATGCACTATGGCCCTTAAGAAGACGCATTCACAGCGCACCTCCTAAAATAAAAATTCTGGCATACAAAACATTAATCAGACCCATTTTAGAGTACGCAAAAATAATATGGGACCCATACACAGTAACATTTTTATCTAAACTTGGTAAAATTCAACGTCTCGCGTTAAGGTTTTTTTATAACAAGTATCGGCGGCATGACTCCCCTTCAGAACTTAACAAAGTCGCCAAACTGCCCTCATTAGATTCCAGGAGTTCACTTGAAAGACTAAAGTTTCTCTTCCTTATTATTCATAATATCATTACCATAAACAAAGCTGATTACTTTAACATCCAAAGAGAGACATTTTATGCGCAGACACGGTATGTACATTCCTCCACCTTCTGTCTTAGCGATTGTTTTAAATTTAGTTTTTTCCCTAGGGCCATTGATGACTGGAACGGACTCCCCGATACTTTAGTGCAAATAACGTCCTTAGGTGAATTTATGGAAGAAGTTGAGCCTATATTTTCTAATTATTTTTGACGCCAGTGACGACATTGATCAAGAGTTATTTGTTCTCAGAAGTGTTTCATTTGTAAGCCTGCTTATTGCAACATTCCATACACCAGAGCACGCCTGTCTCGCACCCAGGCTGCTGGCGAGCCGAGCGGATACTCTCGCACCCAGACGCCGGGCTGACCGGGGCTGCCAAGGCGCGCGCGGGCTGCACCAAGTAAACAGGGCAAGCTGCAGTTCTGAGGCTTTAAAATACGAAAAAGTGCCCGTTCACGCTGCTTCTGCGTATAAGAGCTCGTCTGGGCACTACTGCGTCGTCTTTGGATGCCAAAACAAGCTGCGCAACAAGAGGATATTAGCGTTGTCTGCGACAATTATGACGCGCCACGGAAATAGTGCCGGTGCGGTGTTTTCAGCTTCGCCGCGAGTGGATAACTGTGATTCAAGCAAAAAAACTAGGAGCCGAGTGAAAATGCGCGAGTAAGTACACTGACAGCGTGTATTCTGCAGTGTGATGGCCACCTATTTCATTTTGCGAGCCTAATTTGTGTGACACGCATCTGGGTTGAAGGCAGGCGTGAGCTTTGTGTGGGGGTGCACTTCATACCTTTGAGCGTTTCCTTTGACGAAAATCTAGTGCAAGGTAGTGCTTTCAAGCACAAGCAATCAGCATGCTTTGCCAGTTTCAACGTAGTATTAAGCTTTAGTGCTTTTGATGACATCCACGCCTTCAAGATTTCGTCTTCAAAAGGTAATAAATGGCACGGTGCTCCTCAACAGCTGGCCAGTATTTCGTGCTTTCATTTCAGTGTTTGATGTCCCCAAATTTATTTCGACACGAGGCACCCAGCTGCACATAATACATATATTGGCACGTAAGTAAACAGTACTCGCGCCAGTGTCCTTTACGTCGCAGGCGTAGCTAACCGGCTTAACTAAGAGTAGCACAGTTTCGCTCGTAAAGCACCATCGTTACAAGAATAAAATAGCGCAGGCAGCTTCCAAAAGGGATCGCTGAACGATACTTCAGGTTATACTCTCTGATAGCACGCTTTTATGAGCATGACACATTATTGTAAGAGCGCCCGTGAAACAAAAATTACGTTCCGCGAAACTACCCGTAAAGCGTACTCTAATTATTTCGCGATGCATGCATGCTGAAATGATGAGCTTTCACAAAACTTTGCGCACAACTTGTAATATGGGGCAACAAAACACATCATTTCACTCTTTCGTGAGCTGCACTGCAATTACGATTCACGCGTACTACAGCGAGAACGTTTTTTTTTACAAATGTAACAGCGTACGTATCTGACGAGGCTGCATCCGCAGCCCACTCAGCACGTACTGTATACATTGTGGACTTGCATGAGGAAGATGTTCTTGATGTTCCAATAAAATCAGCGAAAATGGCCAGGCTGGAAAAGACGCGAAACACGCTCTCCGGCGGGCTGAGTTTCGGAAGTTTCACGTTTGCTCTGTGTAGCGTCTGCTGGCGTGGCAGCCCACGCGTGTTGTTTTGTCACGTGTGCGATAGATGGCGCGACGCGCGATGCAAATATGGCGATGCGCATGGAATTCGCTGTGTTCTGGTCTATATGTTTAAACGAAACACTTCTTCATAAATCATTGTGTACCTTTGTGCGCAACGCTTCTCTTTCATTATGTAAGCCGAGGATCAACGGTTTTAGTATAGCTCACTTGTTCGAACATGTTTGAAACTTGCATAATATTATTGATCTATGTTGTTTCATCTGTAGAGCATGTTATTATGTCAGAAAGTAGCACTCTTGTATGTTCCTTTTTTTTACTTATTCCACTCATGTAACGACGCATTCTGGGTTGACAGTATCAATAAATAAATAAATAAATAAATAAATAAATAAATAAATAAATGGAAATATTCCGGCATAGGCTACTACTCGCCTACTGCTTCACGTGAGATCGATACCCAAAATCCGTGGGATCTCCAAGAATATTTTATCATGGGGATTGCGGCTTTATTTTTTTATCATCTTGCGAGGATATGTTGGAGACCGCCTGTGAAAAAGTTATATGAGCTTGAGCGATTCAGCTACATCCTCCCAAATATAAACCTCTATCTGCTCTATGTCATGAGACATGGTCACTGGCTGTTTTTTTATCTGCTTAATGCACACAGTGCTTTGAATATCGGAAGCTGTCTGCGCAACCCGACTTCATACATCAATGACATTGAGGTGGTAGAAATTATAAACGTTTATCTAAATGTACAAATGACTGAAAAGTTGTTTATTTTCTTTCTCCATCAGGTTAGGTGCTGGAACGAAGACCGAGGCTGCGACATTGTTTTGCCTGCATCGGAACTCAACAAGCACTTTTGCAAAGACTGTGACCACCACTCCACTGCCTGTCCGAGATGTTCGATGGTTGTACGGTGTAATAATGTGTGCACGCACTTGCAGAGCGAGTGCAGGGATCACGTGATGTCTGTGGCGTCCGGGAGTCCGCAAACTAACATCTCTGGCGAAAACGCATTGATGATGGCTTTGAATGCAAACATAGACGCACGAGTAGGTGAAATGAAAGAGAGACTAGACCACCTTACGCAGGTTCAAAGTAACCGCCTCAATGATATTTCACATTGCATGGACACAATGAAAGAAACACTGCAGGAAATATCCAGCAGAACTAGCGCATTGGGCAGCGTTGCGTCCTCGTCAGAAGCAACTCATGAAACTCTAAATGATCACGGTGAAAAGCTGCAGCAGCTTGCAGGAACAATAAGCAATTCACAAGAAGCACTTAAAGAAGGCATGGAGCGAAGTTTGCAACGACTCAAAGAAGACACAGCAAACTCTCTCAAAGCTGACTTAAGACAATTTTGTAGTGGTGAGGGTGGTTGGAAGTTGGAAGTTGCCGCGAGAACCATCCGCCAAGACTGCGCACAAACTGTCGCCAGGATTGTTGAAGTAAAGGACTGCGTAAAGCAAACCAGTCCAAGTGAAATAAATTACGAAGAAACAGTAGCTCTAAGCAGAATGAATGTCAAGCGACACGAATTCGTTGTAGAGGGATTCAGAGCCATGAAAAAGAGGGCTTGCTCAAGTGGACCTGGTCTTTATTGGACGGAAAAGAAGTACATCTCTGGCTATCACCTGTCGCCAGGCGTATGTTTTCAAAAACAGGGAGAGCGTGTTTACCTGCGTCCTCGCTTTCAGCTGCGCAAAGGAGTGATCGACGACGCTCTTCAATGGCCGTTCAAAGAAAAGATTCAGCTGACCATTAAACACCCATCGCAAAACAAAGAGTGCAGAAAGGAGGATGTAACTTGGAACACTTTTATGTACTTGGCAAGGCCCGACAAAGAAAGTAATCTACCAGCATGGCTTTTTGGCGCTCCCTTTCTGTTGGACGATCTTGAACGTGAAGGATATGTCGCGGACGACAAGCTTCATGTAGTGTTCGAGGTTGTTTCCGAAAAATGAGCCGCGGATAATATATACATAATTAAATATTCCTAATAAACATGCATAATACCCTTCCGACTGGACTGTATGCATTGTACTGTATACACACATACGCATCTATACGACCGCTTTCTTTATGCAAAACACAGCCTCTTAATCTCGCTATGTCATTCATGTAACCCCTTTTGTAAAGACGGTTATAACTAGGAATAAAACAGTCACATATTAGTGGGCCCTTAAATATTTAGGCTGCTTTTAAATTAATTAAACCCGCTTATGCGCCGCGTCAGTATTGCACTGTAAGCAACTCGGTGGTCTTTCGGCCCTTGTGGTGAGATTATGTTTTCCGGTGCCGGTTTTGATAAACTCTGTGTCGACTGCGTTCCGTCGAGACCTTGAAGGACTGTGCAACGCACAAGGTGCGAGCCCAATTCCAGGAGCGATTGAATGGTGTGAAGTGCTGTCACAATAATGAATTGGAAGCTAACCTGAAATGAGTATTTATTCAAGGGATTTAGCTGGGAATAGAGCGCTGCTGAGAAATATTGCAGGCATTAGAGCACCAAACAACGATGCCAAACAATGGGGGCGGCAAGCAACTAAACATAAACTGGCACCAAATGCAACAAATATTGAGCGCTACGAGTTTCATGTTAACAATTACAAATCATCCGCAGTGGTAGTCTAGTGGCTATTGTGGCTAAATGCCGACCGGAAGGTAGCGGGATCGAATGGCGGCTCCGGTGGCCGCGCTTCGTTAGAGGCAAAATGCTAGAAGTCCATGTGCTCAAATTTAGGCGCACGTTTAAGAACACCAGATGATAAAAAATTCCGGAGGCCTCCACTAGGTCGTCCGTCATAATCATATTGTTGTTTTGGGACGTAAAACGACAACAATTATTGTGTTGCTCTTAAAACTGCTGTCGCTTACAACGATGAGAACTTCGAATAAAATAGTAACGTATACTTGTATGCCTTATTATTTACCACGGTTTTTTATCTTCCGCGATGGTATTGCGCTGAAATCACTCCGTTACTCCTGTAGCCATAGCGACGCGTTATGTGTTTTCCGGTGTCAGATTTGATTAGATTGATGTGTGTCGACCGCCTAATTAAATAGATGATTTAATTATTAGTGATGTTGTTTTTAAGATTTGGGAGATAACGTGAATCTCTGTGTGCAATATTAAGACAAGAGATTTAGCTGCGACTAGACTGCACTGCGCAGAAATATTGCTGGCATTGGTGCAACAAAACAGGATGTAAAAATATGCGGGCGATACCCAATAAAACAAAAACTGTTAATAATTGTCGGGGTTTAACGTCCCAGAACCACGACGTGATTATGAGAGACGCCGTAGTGGAGGGCTCCGTAAATTTCGACCACGCGGGGTTCTCGAACACGCACCTAAATCTAAACACAGGGGCATCGAGCATTTTCGCTTCCATCGAAAATGCGGCCGCCGCGGCCGGGATTCGATACCGCGACCTGCGGGTCGGCAGTCGAGCGCCATAACCATTAGACCAGCGTAGCGGGGCTCTTTTGCAGTGAGGGTGCTGCGCTTTCCTTTGGTTGTATGCAGTGTTGGCGGTAACGCGTTAAACGTAATGGCGTTACCGGTAACGCCTTACATTTTTCGGTAACTTAGTAACGTACTCGTTACTAAGTAGCGTACAGCAAGTACAATAAAGTTCAGTTTCTTGCCAAGAATTACAGGTTGTTAAAACACAGCTGACATTAAAACTGCATAAATATTTTTGCCCCAAAGAAAATGTTTTTGGGAATCTGATGGTTTCGAAAAAAAAAAGTGGTAATTGATAGCCCATGCTAGAGAAATGCGTTAGAATAACTTCGAGAGTTACGACACTGCTAGGATTCAGCAATTTTAGAATATTACAGCAGAGTCACGGGGGATCAAAAATATGTTTGACGTTCATTTTTCACACGCAGCTGCTGTGGGGATTGGGTTGCATCTTCCCCGTGACCTACCAGCTTGAAGCACCGGGGGTAAACATAGGAGGGAACGCGCATAGCGTCCAGAAGCCTCTGAAGCCGCTACCTCCTCGTCTTGATGTCACAATTCCCATCATGCTCTTGTTTCGTTGTCTTTCTCGCTGGGGTCGTAGAAAAAAATTACAGCATATCCACGGGTGAATGATGAAGAGCTTGGGCGAAGCTCCTGAAGCAATCATGGTTACACCGTGAAATGTTCAGTGGTTTTGCCCAGCAGTAATTAAAGCGATACGTCGCTTTGATTACTGCACGCAATCTAGCGTGCAGGGTGCCGCTGCTTTTATTTCGTTTTTTTTGCACACATATTGCACACATCTCTATGGGACAGCGTCACCTAGTATATCGTCATCTCAATGCAGTTTGCATGCATCTCTATGGGACAGCGCCATCTATTGAATGATACGGGAGACGCGACAGCGGGGGCACACCGGATGGAGCGACGACCGACCAGGTGATGCTATAAGGAGCTTCGCGCCTAAAAAATAACTGACGAGTACGCGTGCCTAGCGGCCACAAGGCAACCTCCTTCGACGCCGCCCCCCCCCCCTCGCGCTACAAGCGCTGGTCAGAATTCCCAGCATGATCCTGTTTCATTTTGATGCCTGGGCTTCAAGATTGTCGCGTGACCCTCCCTCCTCGTTTTTTTTCCTCCCTTCTCTCGAACATATCGCTTAGAAGCATCATGGGTGCATACATGTAGTGTGAACGTAATTATGTCGCACTTCGTCGCGGTTTTCAGCGCGTGTAAACACAGACGCCTGAAGGAACCGTATCATAATGATTGGGTGCTGCGGCTTCTTCTGTAGAAGCGAAAGCCTTATATGGCTCATGAGGCGAAAAACCAGACATCGAGCTTCCGTCGTCACGGCTCACATAGCCATGTGATGGCGAAACGGTGCGCGTCGTGGAAAATTAACACAGAGGCGGCGGCGTGTGTATAATGAAAGGGCTGCGCGTATGCAGAAGTCTTCTTCTCTAGCTGCTGCTTCCTCGGTCACTCGTCGCGCAGCTCGACGGTGGCATGCGGCGTTGCAACGCATGGCAGCTGCTTCTGCTTCCTTGCTCGAATATTCAATTTGACATTATTGCTTTCTCATTTTGAATTCATAGGAAGTGCTTAGGTGTCCTCAGATATTTTAACGGCGAAGCTGTTTAGCAAATCGTTCCTTCTCAGACGAACCACAAAACTATCATCATCATAAAAGGGTATGTGCCACAGAATTCGGGTAAATCCCAGTACCCACCACTGGTCCACTAGAAATAAAGGCAACAGTTAGCCCAACAACAAATGGCTCCGAAGCAACGGCGGCGAGCCGAAGACCCCTAGTACGTACAACGACAGAATACTAGGTAGCGGGAAAGGCACCGGCGGCCACCAGAAGACCCCGTACCGATAGAACGCCTACGCATACGCCTACGACGACGTGCCCGTAGATCTATGAGAGGTGCAAGCGCTTGGCTTCAGCGCGACTTTCTACCCCTTGAGTTTCGACATCCGTGTCGTGTCTGTGACTGCCTGTGCTTTAACTCGAATCTCTCTGCGCTGAGAATCAACGTAGAAACAACCTAGCATCACCTAGCTAAATCCTGGCAACAACCTAGAAGCATCCTAGAAGCAACCCTCATCACCTACCTAAGGCCTAGAAGCAACCTAGAAGCAACCAGATTTGTCTTCAGAGTCGTCCACTTTCGCTGTCTCAAGCCTTGTGCGGCTTTGTGCAAACTTCGACAACATTTTTTTTTCATTCCTGCGGAAGGACGACAAAAAGTGACGTTCTGCGGAGTCGCATAAAATTGGTCACGAGAGCTCGGCGCACTCACAGAGTAGCCGTTTGCGCGAGGCGCACTGCATTTCATACATCAGGTGCAACGATATGGAAGCTAGCGAGACTTTTTGCAGTAGATGCGTTCGCACCAAGAAATAGTTCAATCACATTATCACCCGTAATGTGATTTCGTTTTTCGTTGTGAGACTGAGTAATAAATCATCATTATTTGTGCCTTAGTAATAATTAAACCTCGTTATTAATGCTTTTCTCAATGGGCTTTTCTGGGTCTCTTAGCGTCTCTTTATTTTCGTAGCGTGGCCTCTGCGATTAGTTCCAGTAGCGCGCAGCCGGGGTCATTCGCGGAGGCCACGTTTACAGCGACAAAATCCCAGGGAGAGCCGCGTGGACTTATATATTTTGCTGACACCGAACTTCTTCCGTACTTCCAAAGCATTGTACCTGTTGTATGAAACGGAGAACAGGTTCGTGCCGTAAGTTGCGCGGACTGTGCTGGATTGCGCCAAGTCCTGTGTGTCTTTCTTGTCCCGTGTGTCAGCGCTGTTTCGTGATATGAAGCATTGCCAAGAAGGTAATGTTCAGAACCCTTTAATGCTGAACATGCTTTCACGCTTCTTGAAAACCAAACTGTTATTTTCTCTCGCCTTAACGATTATGATAAACACCGTACATGCATTTCGAGTGTGTTCGTAACGTGCGCCACTTGGAACAAGTGGCGCAACGTTACGAACGAGATGAAACAAGGGACAGAAAGAGTGACAGCTCACAACTAATATTGTTCTTGGGAAGTACACAGAATGCAACGGCATTTAAAATATGCGCAGACCTAGATACTAACCGCACGGGGAGGGAAAACCGAATAAGGCACGAAGCGCAGATCGCAACCAGGGTATCTAGAGCGCAGCTAAACAAAGCTATTCATTTCCTAATATAACGTCAATGAAAACGTTCACAGAGGGCGTGCAGGGATACGCAGAAAAGGATTAAGATGGATATGACAACGACGCCATCTAAGGGCCATCTAAATCTAACAGTTTGAAATTCATTATTGTGGCGCAATACCGACGGCACGCTGACATAAGAACACACACACACACACACACACACACACACACACACATATATATATATATATATATATATATATATATATATAATATATATATATATATATATATATATATATATATATATAGAAGTTCGAGAAGTTCTCGAGCCAACGCATCCCGGCTCCTTCCATGTATGCGCGTGTTATCAAACTGCGGTACGGAGCCCAACATGGTACAGACTAACGGCGAGTGCGACCATATTTTTTACGTTGCGATATTTGTGTGGCGTTCCGCCGGTTGCGCGGGAAAAACCACACCACTCGGCTGCTAGGTACGAACTGCTTTATTTTTGCATAACGGCGCCAGTTCGCGAAGGCGCTGTCCGTGCACTGCGTCCTTCAAGGGGAAAGAGTAACCCAATATCCCTTTCGCTGTGGCCGCGCGGCTGAGTGACCGGAAGCCGGTGCTTGCAAGTCCTGGAGAGGCGGCACACCTTCTTGCCGGGAGCGGCAGTGCGTCGCTTGTAAGACATCACACATGTCCCGTACTTAATTGATAAAAAAGTGTTCCCTTAGCATCTGTTCACCGCTGTTATATTAGGAAATCAATAGTTTTGTTTAGCTGCGCTCTAGGTACCCTGGTTGTGATCTGCGTTTCATATCTTATTTTGTTTTTCTTCCACGTGCGGTTAGTATCTAGGTCTGCGCATATTTTGAATGCCTTTATATCCTGTGTACTTCCGAAAAATATAGTTGTTAGCTGTCGCTCTTTCTGTTTCTTCGTTCTTCTCGTTCCTAACGTTTGCCAGGTCTGTCATCTAGCTATGCAACAACTAACTAGCCCAGCACAGCGTGCTCTTAAAAAAACAAATGCAGCTCCACTACTTTGAAACCCGAGGAAGTGCGTAGCACGGACACCCAGCGATTCCCGTTCATAGAGTCCCCACTGCTCCGTTTACGGCACCGACGATGACGTCAATGTTTAAGGTAAGCATGTAGAGTTTCACCGGCACGGGTAGAATCTTGTTAGGGAGATTCGAAAACGCGGTGTGCAACATGCGCACTGCTTTTTGATGCGCTTTCTCGACTTCCTGTTTGTTACGTCAGTTGGGATACTATCGTCTGCAGTGAGTTCCGTCAGGTTGCTTCCACTTTAACATGCTGCAGTCAAGCTCCGGCGAAGTGCACGTGTGAGGAGCTATCACACTTCTGGCGAGGCGGTGGCGCCATCTCTTGCGCGGCACGGGAGTCAGGCGCAGGTTTCCGAAGCACTGTTAGCCATTTTGGGCTGTAATTAGTACTTCGTTGTCTTTGTTAATTATATTACTGTAGACCTTATCAGTTCATTTTAACCCGGTTTTGAGCATTGCTAGCCTTGTTATGGCCCGTATTGAGCGCTTTACTGTGAGCTTGATAACGCCTCATGAGATGCATGGATCGACTGCAAGCCGGGCCCTTAAAGTGCTCCGGACTTAAAAACCGCAGGTTGTCGATATTTTCGGAGCCCTCTACTACGGGGCCCCTGATAATCACGTCAAGGTTTTGCGACGTTAAACAACTACAATTATAAATGTTAATATCAACTAGCCCCATCTCAATGGTTGTGGAAGAGGAACTTATTGAAATAATAAGCTGATATATGGAAATACCTCGAAAGCATTGGGGGCAAGTCCGGCTGCCAATCCATGAAACTGAGTTGTTAATAGACTCCGCAAACCAAGCTTCGATTGGTTTCGACTGACGCGTGTTATTCAGCGCATACATCTCAAACAAACACTGGTAAGTTTTAGTGCCCGAGAGTAACTTGTACACACCGGTTGTGAGGTGAGAATCGGCTATCAGAAATGCATGGTAGCGCGTCGATAGCAACGTAGTAATCACGCGGTAGGATATATAGAGCGTAAGAACGGCTCAAATCCACTGCTTGCCTAGTTTGTAGAAATTCGAACGTTCGACCTTCCAAGCATGTAGGGTATCAGGTTATCTACTTCCTATGTATCAACCGTCTGATGATGATATGTGGTGTTTAATGGCGCAAAGGCCAATTGATGGCCAAAGGGCGCCACTTCATGAGACAAAGGATGTGAACAATGGTTGCGGTAAGTAGCTGTATAGGGGCCTTAAAATTCCTCGCGCTAAAGGCGGGTAAAACATATACATATATATTAAAATCATGAGAGTGACGTGAAATATGTGTAGTGGAATGAATGACAAGTGGTCGCAAGAATAAAACTATGAAGATATGACATCAGCACTAAAGCCTCGTCAATGCCCTTGAGTCCAAGTGCCGGGAGGCAAGTGCCGTTTTTGACGTATTCACCGGAGCAGCGACCTCTGCTTAGAGGCCGTGCTACGGATCACCTTCATATATGACATGAAAACTCTGTACATCGCTTAAAAAAGCAGACAGTGACTGATATGTAAAAAGCGTGTCCCTACCGATGAACATTGAAGAATGAAGTGGAAATTGCTATCGGTAGGGTAATGAAATGTGCTTTTTTTCTGTTAGCATCGAGTTCCTTGCACTGAATGAGGACGTGAAGGAGAGTGAGTGGCTGACCACATCTATCACACAAAGGTGGCTCGCCACCGGACAGAAGGTGTGTGTGTGTGTACTGTATGTGTGACCGATCCTAAGTCTGCAGAATGTAACTCCTGTGTGGCGTGATTTTGATAATGGCGGCCAATTACCCAGATGCTGTTTGACAACGTGCGGCTTATTTCGTGTATGCATATCTCATATGGTCTGCCAAAAGGCTCTGAGCTTTCTTTTCAGGAAGTGTTTTAGGTCTAGTGAGGGAATAGCTAAGGATGTATTGGTCCGCAAACACGTTGCCTTGAATCTCGCGGTGCCCTGGCACGCAGCACACTACGACATGTTCTTCGAGTGCGTAGGTCGTGCTTAAGAGAGAATACAGCGAGACAAAGACGGGGTTTTTTTTGTGTCTTTGCAGAGTTTTTAAAGCTTTTACCACGCTTAGAGAATCTGTGTAAATAACTGCCTTTTGTAGTTTTAATTGTTGAATGTGTTTAACGGCCGCAAGTATCGCGTAAGCTTCTGCCGTGAAGATACTTGATTCAGGGTGTAGAATACCGGAATCCGTAAAGGATGGCCCAACGGCTGCGTAAGACACAGAAGTATTGGACTTTGAGGCGTCTGTAAAGAATTCTGCACAAGTGTATTTCTGTTGTAGTTCAAGGAAGTATGTACGGGTATGTGCAATAGGCGCGTGTTTCGTTACTTCCATGAAAGAAAGATCGCAGTCTATAAGCTGCCACCGCCACGGCGGTAGTTGTGCAGCGGAAGCCAATAGACAGTATTCGAAAAGTGGCACACCCGTTTCCTCAGCTAAGCCACTCACACGAAGTGATTAGGGCTGTCGCACCAAAGGACGGTGGTCGAAAAGGGCAAAACTAGATAAATCAATAATTGTGGGCTGTGAGGGGTGTTCGTTGTCTGCGTTCACTTTGAAATAGTATAGAAACGACATGCAAGATCGCTGCAGGTGGAGCGACCACTCGTTCGATTCGACGTAGAGGCTTTCCACGGGGCTGATGCGAAAGGCACCCGTAGAAAGACGAATACCCGAGTGGTGGACATGGTCAAGCATCTTCAACGCGCTTGGTGTCGCAGACTGATATATTATCGCCCCATAATCTAGGCGCGTGCGTATGAGGCTTTTATAAAGATTCATCAGACACTTCTTGTCACTACCCCACGTAGTGCGTGACAATACCTTTAGAATATTCATGGTTTTATGCACTTGTTCTTTATATACTTTATGTGTGACATGAAGCTTAGTTTCGTGTCTAGAATTACGCCGAGGAATCTATGCTCCATTTTCACAGGTAGCCGCTGACCATGCAGATCAATGTCTGGATCGGGATGGAGGCCTCTCTTTCTTGAGAATAATACGCAAGTACTATTTTGCGCGTTAAAGCTGAACCCGTTCTCGTCTGCCCATTTGGTTACCTTGTTCAAACCAAGTTGCACCTGCAGCTCGCACATTGAAAGGTTGCAAGATTTAAAACCGATCTGCGCGTCATCGACATATGTGCAATAAAACATATTCCGTGGAATACACAGAAGTAGGGAATTCAGTGTTATAATAAAAAGTGTGCAACTCAGGACACCACCTTGCGGCACTCCAGTTTCCTGGACAAATATTCGGGACAAGACATTACCCACTCGAACACGAAACGTGCGATTGGACAAATAGCTTTCGATTATGGTCAACATCTTTCCTCGGACACCTAAGTGTGATAGGTCTCTTAATATTCCAAAGCGCCATGTGGTGTCGTAGGCCTTTTCCATATCGACGAACACCGAAAGGAAGAATTGCTTGTAGACAAAAGCTTCGCGAATTTGTGCCTCGATACGGATAAGGTGGTCAGAGGTAGATCTACCCTCTCTAAAACCGCACTGGTATGGGTCAAGTGATTTGTTTGCTTCGAGGAAATGTATAAGTCGGTGGTTTATCATCTTTTCAAAAAGTTTCCCCAGGCAGCTTGTTAGTGCAATGGGCCTGTAGCTCGCAACGGAGGATGGGTCCTTGCCCTGTTTTAGAATAGGAATAATAATGGCTTCTTTCCAGGCCGAGGGGATCTCGCCGGAAAACCAAACAGCATTATACAGGGAAAGGAGGGCTTTTTGTGTTTCAAATGGCACGTGTTTCAACATTTCATATACAACACGGTCGGAGCCTGGGGCGGAATTATTGCAGCAATTAAGCGATGCTTGTAGCTCAGCTTAGCAGAAAGGTCCATTGTATGCTTCGTGTTTTGTGGATTAACGCTCTAGTTTCTATTTTTCTATTCTTGTTTTGTATCGTTGGAAAGCTTCAGAACAGTGCGACGAGCTCGACACCTGTTCGAAGTGTGCGCCTAGGAAGTTCGCCTGGTCTTCCAAGCTGTCACCTTGTGTGTTTACTAGAGGAAGTGAATGTGCTTGTCGGCCTGCTGCCCTACTAACCATGCTCCAGACTTTAGCGTCCTGTGTATATGAGTTAATTCCCGATAAAAATTTCTGCAACATTGTCTTCTTGCCTATCGGCGAGTTCACCTGCCTTATGACTTTATGTTTTTAAAACTGTCCAGATTCTCGGCTGTCGGTGAGTCCCGAAGCAGCCTCCATGCTTTATTTTGTTTTTTGCGCGCGTTTGGACACTCAGTATTCCACCATGGCACACGTCGTTTGCCAGGCAGTCCTGCTGTTTGTGGGATACACTTCATTGCAGCATCAATAAAAAAACCTGTAAAGTAGTCTACAGCTTCATCTATGCTTAAAGCACGCATGTTTGTCCAACTTAAGATAGCCATTTTACGAAACTGTTCCCAATCGGCTTTGTCAATTTGCCACTTGGGAACCTGTGGAGGACATTCATTAGCTATTGGGGTGCTCAGAACTATAGGAAAATGGTCACTTCCATAGGGATTAATAATGACTTTCCATGTTAGTAGGGGCAGAAGTGATGGAGATGTGATGCTGAGGTCTATGGACGAGTAGGTATTGTTCGCGAGGCTATAGTATGTTGGTTCTTTTACAGCGAAAGCTGTTATGAGATCATTTCACCGGCCGTTTTTGGCGCCGTAGTTGTCCGCCGCCGCCGCCGCCGCCGCCGGTGTCCGTAACCAGTATCGCTCGAAATAAGAAAAAAAAACGCAATAAGAAAAGAATTCTAGGGTGGAACGAGGTTCGAACATGGGCCCTCTGCGTGGGAGCCCAGCATTCAACCTCTGAGCCATGCCGGTGCTTGAGGCTGCTTTGCAAGAAGGTCCTATACAGGCTTCATGTCGGGAAGGAACCACATTAACATATGCAATATAGCGTGGTAGAAGAGTAAAAAAAAAAACACCAAGCGTCGCACAACGCGAATTCTGTAATCAGGCGTCACACAATGCGAATTGCGCAACGAGAAGGTTGTTCAATGCTTCCAACCCATTACATAGGGCTCCGCCATAATTCTTCGTCGTCATCAGGCACAGCATCAACAAAGTGCGCATAATGCCTTACAAGCGTTTAGCAGGTACCAACGCTCTCCGTAGAATGAAGAAAAATGGCACAGTGCCTGCTGCCCTATTTCTCAAAAGTTAGAATGATTTATAGCGTAGTGGGTTCCTCGCAACTGCACTTGTATTGGTTGCCAAGGATGCCCATAAGCGCATGATCCACTTCCTCGGGGTCTCAGTGAAATTACAATGATTTATAGCGTAGTGGGTTCCTCGCAAGTACACTTGGATTGGTTGCCAAGGAAGCCCATAAGCGCATGGTTCATTTCCTCGGGGTCTCAGTAAAGTTCTTCGCCCCCCCCCCCCCCCCGTCTCTCTCCCACGTCAACGTATGTTATACAGCATGACGGGAGAGGGAAATAGCGACCGGGCGTCACCCAATGCAAATTACATAACTGGTGGGCCGTTTAAAGCTTGCAACCCAATACAAAGGGCTGAGCCATAATTCTTCGTCGTCATCAGTCGTCGCGTCAACAAAGTGCACATAATGCCTTACAGACGTGTGGCTGGTGCCTCGCCTCTCCGCAGAATGACGAATAATGGCTTAGTAGGTGCTTCCCAACTTCACAAAAATTGTGATTTATGGCGTAGTGGGTACCTTTTTCACTTCATGTTGTATCATCTGTATGAGAGACATTGCTCAAGAAATCAAAACAGCCAAAGGAACGGGCCACAAAAAATCTTGACAAAAGGCCTGTGCATGCAATCCCATACCTTCACAAAGTGTCTCATAACTTGAAGAAGATAGCTAACCGACATAATATCAATCTAGTTTTTTCAGCGCCTTGCAGACTATCAGCTGTCTGCAACCTTCAAAGGACCAAGAAACGCGTGCAATGTCACAACGGTCACAACAATCATAAGACTGTCTACACTGTGTGTACTGCAAACGTAGTGTACCATATTCCTTTGAGTTGTGGACGTGTCTATATTGGACAGACTAGTCAATGCTTCAATGACAGGGC